>NW_026970106.1:0-300000 GCF_028390025.1 Pseudophryne corroboree
AAAAATGCAATGGTACAAGACAGCTTTTCCTTGCCAATATCTCTCTTTTGCAAAGAGCTGCGCATTGGAAAATTCAGGGCTATGTCGTGTAGATGATGGCCTAACAGGAGGCTTTAAAATTTTCTTTCTAGTGTCCTTCGTTTGGGAGAAAAATGCAAAGGTACAAGACAGCTTTTCCTTGCCAATATCTCTCTTTTGCAAAGAGCTGCGCATTGGAAAATTCAGGGCTATATCGTGTAGATGATGGCCTAACAGGAGGCTTTAAAATTTTCTTTCTAGTGACCTTCGTTTGGGAGAAAAATGCAAAGGTACAAGACAGCTTTTCCTTGCCAATATCTCTCTTTTGCAAAGAGCTGCGCATTGGAAAATTCAGGGCTATGTCGTGTAGATGATGGCCTAACAGGAGGCTTTAAAATTTTCTTTCTAGTGACCTTCGTTTGGGAGAAAAATGCAAAGGTACAAGACAGCTTTTCCTTGCCAATATCTCTCTTTTGCAAAGAGCTGCGCATTGGAAAATTCAGAGCTATGTCGTGTAGATGATGGCCTAACAGGAGGCTTTAACATTTTCTTTCTAGTGTCCTTCGTTTGGGAGAAAAATGCAATGGTACAAGACAGCTTTTCCATGCCAATATCTCTCTTTTGCAAAGAGCTGCGCATTGGAAAATTCAGGGCTATGTCGTGTAGATGATGGCCTAACAGGAGGCTTTAAAATTTTCTTTCTAGTGTCCTTCGTTTGGGAGAAAAATGCAATGGTACAAGACAGCTTTTCCTTGCCAATATCTCTCTTTTGCAAAGAGCTGCGCATTGGAAAATTCAGGGCTATGTCGTGTAGATGATGGCCTAACAGGAGGCTTTAAAATTTTCTTTCTAGTGTCCTTCGTTTGGGAGAAAAATGCAAAGGTACAAGACAGCATTTCCTTGCCAATATCTCTCTTTTGCAAAGAGCTACGCATTGGAAAATTCAGGGCTATGTCGTGTAGATGATGGCCTAACAGGAGGCTTTAAAATTTTCTTTCTAGTGTCCTTCGTTTGGGAGAAAAATGCAAAGGTACAAGACAGCTTTTCCTTGCCAATATCTCTCTTTTGCAAAGAGCTGCGCATTGGAAAATTCAGGGCTATGTCGTGTAGATGATGGCCTAACAGGACGCTTTAAAATTTTCTTTCTAGTGTCCTTCGTTTGGGAGAAAAATGCAAAGGTACAAGACAGCTTTTCCTTGCCAATATCTCTCTTTTGCAAAGAGCTGCGCATTGGAAAATTCAGGGCTATGTCGTGTAGATGATGGCCTAACAGGAGGCTTTAAAATTTTCTTTCTAGTGTCCTTCGTTTGGGAGAAAAATGCAATGGTACAAGACAGCTTTTCCTTGCCAATATCTCTCTTTTGCAAAGAGCTGCGCATTGGAAAATTCAGGGCTATGTCGTGTAGATGATGGCCTAACAGGAGGCTTTAAAATTTTCTTTCTAGTGTCCTTCGTTTGGGAGAAAAATGCAATGGTACAAGACAGCTTTTCCTTGCCAATATCTCTCTTTTGCAAAGAGCTGCGCATTGGAAAATTCAGGGCTATGTCGTGTAGATGATGGCCTAACAGGAGGCTTTAAAATTTTCTTTCTAGTGTCCTTCGTTTGGGAGAAAAATGCAAAGGTACAAGACAGCTTTTCCTTGCCAATATCTCTCTTTTGCAAAGAGCTGCGCATTGGAAAATTCAGGGCTATATCGTGTAGATGATGGCCTAACAGGAGGCTTTAAAATTTTCTTTCTAGTGACCTTCGTTTGGGAGAAAAATGCAAAGGTACAAGACAGCTTTTCCTTGCCAATATCTCTCTTTTGCAAAGAGCTGCGCATTGGAAAATTCAGGGCTATGTCGTGTAGATGATGGCCTAACAGGAGGCTTTAAAATTTTCTTTCTAGTGACCTTCGTTTGGGAGAAAAATGCAAAGGTACAAGACAGCTTTTCCTTGCCAATATCTCTCTTTTGCAAAGAGCTGCGCATTGGAAAATTCAGAGCTATGTCGTGTAGATGATGGCCTAACAGGAGGCTTTAACATTTTCTTTCTAGTGTCCTTCGTTTGGGAGAAAAATGCAATGGTACAAGACAGCTTTTCCATGCCAATATCTCTCTTTTGCAAAGAGCTGCGCATTGGAAAATTCAGGGCTATGTCGTGTAGATGATGGCCTAACAGGAGGCTTTAAAATTTTCTTTCTAGTGTCCTTCGTTTGGGAGAAAAATGCAATGGTACAAGACAGCTTTTCCTTGCCAATATCTCTCTTTTGCAAAGAGCTGCGCATTGGAAAATTCAGGGCTATGTCGTGTAGATGATGGCCTAACAGGAGGCTTTAAAATTTTCTTTCTAGTGTCCTTCGTTTGGGAGAAAAATGCAAAGGTACAAGACAGCATTTCCTTGCCAATATCTCTCTTTTGCAAAGAGCTACGCATTGGAAAATTCAGGGCTATGTCGTGTAGATGATGGCCTAACAGGAGGCTTTAAAATTTTCTTTCTAGTGTCCTTCGTTTGGGAGAAAAATGCAAAGGTACAAGACAGCTTTTCCTTGCCAATATCTCTCTTTTGCAAAGAGCTGCGCATTGGAAAATTCAGGGCTATGTCGTGTAGATAATGGCCTAACAGGAGGCTTTAAAATTTTCTTTCTAGTGTCCTTCGTTTGGGAGAAAAATGCAAAGGTACAAGACAGCTTTTCCTTGCCAATATCTCTCTTTTGCAAAGAGCTACGCATTGGAAAATTCAGGGCTATGTCGTGTAGATGATGGCCTAACAGGAGGCTTTAAAATTTTCTTTCTAGTGTCCTTCGTTTGGGAGAAAAATGCAATGGTACAAGACAGCTTTTCCTTGCCAATATCTCTCTTTTGCAAAGAGCTGCGCATTGGAAAATTCAGGGCTATGTCGTGTAGATGATGGCCTAACAGGAGGCTTTAAAATTTTCTTTCTAGTGTCCTTCGTTTGGGAGAAAAATGCAAAGGTACAAGACAGCTTTTCCTTGCCAATATCTCTCTTTTGCAAAGAGCTACGCATTGGAAAATTCAGGGCTATGTCGTGTAGATGATGGCCTAACAGGAGGCTTTAAAATTTTCTTTCTAGTGACCTTCGTTTGGGAGAAAAATGCAAAGGTACAAGACAGCTTTTCCTTGCCAATATCTCTCTTTTGCAAAGAGCTACGCATTGGAAAATTCAGGGCTATGTCGTGTAGATGATGGCCTAACAGGAGGCTTTAAAATTTTCTTTCTAGTGTCCTTCGTTTGGGAGAAAAATGCAATGGTACAAGACAGCTTTTCCTTGCCAATATCTCTCTTTTGCAAAGAGCTACGCATTGGAAAATTCAGGGCTATGTCGTGTAGATGATGGCCTAACAGGAGGCTTTAAAATTTTCTTTCTAGTGACCTTCGTTTGGGAGAAAAATGCAAAGGTACAAGACAGCTTTTCCTTGCCAATATCTCTCTTTTGCAAAGAGCTACGCATTGGAAAATTCAGGGCTATGTCGTGTAGATGATGGCCTAACAGGAGGCTTTAAAATTTTCTTTCTAGTGTCCTTCGTTTGGGAGAAAAATGCAATGGTACAAGACAGCTTTTCCTTGCCAATATCTCTCTTTTGCAAAGAGCTGCGCATTGGAAAATTCAGGGCTATGTCGTGTAGATGATGGCCTAACAGGAGGCTTTAAAATTTTCTTTCTAGTGTCCTTCGTTTGGGAGAAAAATGCAATGGTACAAGACAGCATTTCCTTGCCAATATCTCTCTTTTGCAAAGAGCTACGCATTGGAAAATTCAGGGCTATGTCGTGTAGATGATGGCCTAACAGGAGGCTTTAAAATTTTCTTTCTAGTGACCTTCGTTTGGGAGAAAAATGCAAAGGTACAAGACAGCTTTTCCTTGCCAATATCTCTCTTTTGCAAAGAGCTGCGCATTGGAAAATTCAGGGCTATGTCGTGTAGATGATGGCCTAACAGGAGGCTTTAAAATTTTCTTTCTAGTGTCCTTCGTTTGGGAGAAAAATGCAAAGGTACAAGACAGCTTTTCCTTGCCAATATCTCTCTTTTGCAAAGAGCTACGCATTGGAAAATTCAGGGCTATGTCGTGTAGATGATGGCCTAACAGGAGGCTTTAAAATTTTCTTTCTAGTGTCCTTCGTTTGGGAGAAAAATGCAATGGTACAAGACAGCTTTTCCTTGCCAATATCTCTCTTTTGCAAAGAGCTGCGCATTGGAAAATTCAGGGCTATGTCGTGTAGATGATGGCCTAACAGGAGGCTTTAAAATTTTCTTTCTAGTGTCCTTCGTTTGGGAGAAAAATGCAAAGGTACAAGACAGCTTTTCCTTGCCAATATCTCTCTTTTGCAAAGAGCTGCGCATTGGAAAATTCAGAGCTATGTCGTGTAGATGATGGCCTAACAGGAGGCTTTAAAATTTTCTTTCTAGTGTCCTTCGTTTGGGAGAAAAATGCAATGGTACAAGACAGCTTTTCCTTGCCAATATCTCTCTTTTGCAAAGAGCTGCGCATTGGAAAATTCAGGGCTATGTCGTGTAGATGATGGCCTAACAGGAGGCTTTAAAATTTTCTTTCTAGTGTCCTTCGTTTGGGAGAAAAATGCAAAGGTACAAGACAGCTTTTCCTTGCCAATATCTCTCTTTTGCAAAGAGCTACGCATTGGAAAATTCAGGGCTATATCGTGTAGATGATGGCCTAACAGGAGGCTTTAAAATTTTCTTTCTAGTGACCTTCGTTTGGGAGAAAAATGCAAAGGTACAAGACAGCTTTTCCTTGCCAATATCTCTCTTTTGCAAAGAGCTGCGCATTGGAAAATTCAGGGCTATGTCGTGTAGATGATGGCCTAACAGGAGGCTTTAAAATTTTCTTTCTAGTGTCCTTCGTTTGGGAGAAAAATGCAAAGGTACAAGACAGCTTTTCCTTGCCAATATCTCTCTTTTGCAAAGAGCTACGCATTGGAAAATTCAGAGCTATGTCGTGTAGATGATGGCCTAACAGGAGGCTTTAAAATTTTCTTTCTAGTGTCCTTCGTTTGGGAGAAAAATGCAATGGTACAAAACAGCTTTTCCTTGCCAATATCTCTCTTTTGCAAAGAGCTGCGCATTGGAAAATTCTGGGCTATGTCGTGTAGATGATGGCCTAACAGGAGGCTTTAAAATTTTCTTTCTAGTGTCCTTCGTTTGGGAGAAAAATGCAAAGGTACAAGACAGCTTTTCCTTGCCAATATCTCTCTTTTGCAAAGAGCTGCGCATTGGAAAATTCAGGGCTATGTCGTGTAGATGATGGCCTAACAGGAGGCTTTAAAATTTTCTTTCTAGTGTCCTTCGTTTGGGAGAAAAATGCAATGGTACAAGACAGCTTTTCCTTGCCAATATCTCTCTTTTGCAAAGAGCTGCGCATTGGAAAATTCAGGGCTATGTCGTGTAGATGATGGCCTAACAGGAGGCTTTAAAATTTTCTTTCTAGTGTCCTTCGTTTGGGAGAAAAATGCAAAGGTACAAGACAGCTTTTCCTTGCCAATATCTCTCTTTTGCAAAGAGCTGCGCATTGGAAAATTCAGGGCTATGTCGTGTAGATGATGGCCTAACAGGAGGCTTTAAAATTTTCTTTCTAGTGTCCTTCGTTTGGGAGAAAAATGCAATGGTACAAGACAGCTTTCCCTTGCCAATATCTCTCTTTTGCAAAGAGCTGCGCATTGGAAAATTCAGGGCTATGTCGTGTAGATGATGGCCTAACAGGAGGCTTTAAAATTTTCTTTCTAGTGTCCTTCGTTTGGGAGAAAAATGCAAAGGTACAAGACAGCTTTTCCTTGCCAATATCTCTCTTTTGCAAAGAGCTGCGCATTGGAAAATTCAGGGCTATGTCGTGTAGATGATGGCCTAACAGGAGGCTTTAAAATTTTCTTTCTAGTGTCCTTCGTTTGGGAGAAAAATGCAATGGTACAAGACAGCTTTTCCTTGCCAATATCTCTCTTTTGCAAAGAGCTGCGCATTGGAAAATTCAGGGCTATGTCGTGTAGATGATGGCCTAACAGGAGACTTTAAAATTTTCTTTCTAGTGTCCTTCGTTTGGGAGAAAAATGCAAAGGTACAAGACAGCTTTTCCTTGCCAATATCTCTCTTTTGCAAAGAGCTGCGCATTGGAAAATTCAGGGCTATGTCGTGTAGATAATGGCCTAACAGGAGGCTTTAAAATTTTCTTTCTAGTGTCCTTCGTTTGGGAGAGAAATGCAATGGTACAAGACAGCTTTTCCTTGCCAATATCTCTCTTTTGCAAAGAGCTGCGCATTGGAAAATTCAGGGCTATGTCGTGTAGATGATGACCTAACAGGAGGCTTTAAAATTTTCTTTTCTAGTGACCTTCGTTTGGGAGAAAAATGCAAAGGTACAAGACAGCTTTTCCTTGCCAATATCTCTCTTTTGCAAAGAGCTGCGCATTGGAAAATTCAGGGCTATGTCGTGTAGATGATGGCCTAACAGGAGGCTTTAACATTTTCTTTCTAGTGTCCTTCGTTTGGGAGAAAAATGCAATGGTACAAGACAGCTTTTCCTTGCCAATATCTCTCTTTTGCAAAGAGCTGCGCATTGGAAAATTCAGGGCTATGTCGTGTAGATGATGGCCTAACAGGGGGCTTTAAAATTTTCTTTCTAGTGACCTTCGTTTGGGAGAAAAATGCAAAGGTACAAGACAGCTTTTCCTTGCCAATATCTCTCTTTTGCAAAGAGCTGCGCATTGAAAAATTCAGGGCTATGTCGTGTAGATGATGGCCTAACAGGAGGCTTTAAAATTTTCTTTCTAGTGTCCTTCGTTTGGGAGAAAAATGCAAAGGTACAAGACAGCTTTTCCTTGCCAATATCTCTCTTTTGCAAAGAGCTGCGCATTGGAAAATTCAGGGCCATGTCGTGTAGATGATGGCCTAACAGGAGGCTTTAAAATTTTCTTTCTAGTGTCCTTCGTTTGGGAGAAAAATGCAAAGGTACAAGACAGCTTTTCCTTGCCAATATCTCTCTTTTGCAAAGAGCTGCGCATTGGAAAATTCAGGGCTATGTCGTGTAGATGATGGCCTAACAGGAGGCTTTAAAATTTTCTTTCTAGTGTCCTTCGTTTGGGAGAAAAATGCAAAGGTACAAGACAGCTTTTCCTTGCAAATATCTCTCTTTTGCAAAGAGCTACGCATTGGAAAATTCAGGGCTATGTCGTGTAGATGATGGCCTAACAGGAGGCTTTAAAATTTTCTTTCTAGTGACCTTCGTTTGGGAGAAAAATGCAAAGGTACAAGACAGCTTTTCCTTGCCAATATCTCTCTTTTGCAAAGAGCTGCGCATTGGAAAATTCAGGGCTATGTCGTGTAGATGATGGCCTAACAGCAGGCTTTAAAATGTTCTTTCTAGTGTCCTTCGTTTGGGAGAAAAATGCAATGGTACAAGACAGCTTTTCCTTGCCAATATCTCTCTTTTGCAAAGAGCTGCGCATTGGAAAATTCAGGGCTATGTCGTGTAGATGATGGCCTAACAGGAGGCTTTAAAATTTTCTTTCTAGTGTCCTTCGTTTGGGAGAAAAATGCAAAGGTACAAGACAGCTTTTCCTTGCCAATATCTCTCTTTTGCAAAGAGCTGCGCATTGGAAAATTCAGGGCTATGTCGTGTAGATAATGGCCTAACAGGAGGCTTTAAAATTTTCTTTCTAGTGTCCTTCGTTTGGGAGAAAAATGCAATGGTACAAGACAGCTTTTCCTTGCCAATATCTCTCTTTTGCAAAGAGCTGCGCATTGGAAAATTCAGGGCTATGTCGTGTAGATGATGGCCTAACAGGAGGCTTTAAAATTTTCTTTCTAGTGACCTTCGTTTGGGAGAAAAATGCAAAGGTACAAGACAGCTTTTCCTTGCCAATATCTCTCTTTTGCAAAGAGCTGCGCATTGGAAAATTCAGGGCTATGTCGTGTAGATAATGGCCTAACAGGAGGCTTTAAAATTTTCTTTCTAGTGTCCTTCGTTTGGGAGAAAAATGCAATGGTACAAGACAGCTTTTCCTTGCCAATATCTCTCTTTTGCAAAGAGCTGCGCATTGGAAAATTCAGGGCTATGTCGTGTAGATGATGGCCTAACAGGAGGCTTTAAAATTTTCTTTCTAGTGTCCTTCGTTTGGGAGAAAAATGCAAAGGTACAAGACAGCTTTTCCTTGCCAATATCTCTCTTTTGCAAAGAGCTACGCATTGGAAAATTCAGGGCAATATCGTGTAGATGATGGCCTAACAGGAGGCTTTAAAATTTTCTTTCTAGTGACCTTCGTTTGGGAGAAAAATGCAAAGGTACAAGACAGCTTTTCCTTGCCAATATCTCTCTTTTGCAAAGAGCTGCGCATTGGAAAATTCAGGGCTATGTCGTGTAGATGATGGCCTAACAGGAGGCTTTAAAATTTTCTTTCTAGTGACCTTCGTTTGGGAGAAAAATGCAAAGGTACAAGACAGCTTTTCCTTGCCAATATCTCTCTTTTGCAAAGAGCTACGCATTGGAAAATTCAGGGCTATGTCGTGTAGATGATGGCCTAACAGGAGGCTTTAAAATTTTCTTTCTAGCGTCCTTCGTTTATGAGAAAAATGCAAAGGTACAAGACAGCTTTTCCTTGCCAATATCTCTCTTTTGCAAAGAGCTACGCATTGGAAAATTCAGGGCTATGTCGTGTAGATGATGGCCTAACAGGAGGCTTTAAAATTTTCTTTCTAGTGTCCTTCGTTTGGGAGAAAAATGCAATGGTACAAAACAGCTTTTCCTTGCCAATATCTCTCTTTTGCAAAGAGCTGCGCATTGGAAAATTCTGGGCTATGTCGTGTAGATGATGGCCTAACAGGAGGCTTTAAAATTTTCTTTCTAGTGTCCTTCGTTTGGGAGAAAAATGCAAAGGTACAAGACAGCTTTTCCTTGCCAATATCTCTCTTTTGCAAAGAGCTGCGCATTGGAAAATTCAGGGCTATGTCGTGTAGATGATGGCCTAACAGGAGGCTTTAAAATTTTCTTTCTAGTGTCCTTCGTTTGGGAGAAAAATGCAATGGTACAAGACAGCTTTTCCTTGCCAATATCTCTCTTTTGCAAAGAGCTGCGCATTGGAAAATTCAGGGCTATGTCGTGTAGATGATGGCCTAACAGGAGGCTTTAAAATTTTCTTTCTAGTGTCCTTCGTTTGGGAGAAAAATGCAATGGTACAAGACAGCTTTTCCTTGCCAATATCTCTCTTTTGCAAAGAGCTGCGCATTGGAAAATTCAGGGCTATGTCGTGTAGATGATGGCCTAACAGGAGGCTTTAAAATTTTCTTTCTAGTGTCCTTCGTTTGGGAGAAAAATGCAAAGGTACAAGACAGCTTTTCCTTGCCAATATCTCTCTTTTGCAAAGAGCTGCGCATTGGAAAATTCAGGGCTATATCGTGTAGATGATGGCCTAACAGGAGGCTTTAAAATTTTCTTTCTAGTGACCTTCGTTTGGGAGAAAAATGCAAAGGTACAAGACAGCTTTTCCTTGCCAATATCTCTCTTTTGCAAAGAGCTGCGCATTGGAAAATTCAGGGCTATGTCGTGTAGATGATGGCCTAACAGGAGGCTTTAAAATTTTCTTTCTAGTGACCTTCGTTTGGGAGAAAAATGCAAAGGTACAAGACAGCTTTTCCTTGCCAATATCTCTCTTTTGCAAAGAGCTGCGCATTGGAAAATTCAGAGCTATGTCGTGTAGATGATGGCCTAACAGGAGGCTTTAACATTTTCTTTCTAGTGTCCTTCGTTTGGGAGAAAAATGCAATGGTACAAGACAGCTTTTCCATGCCAATATCTCTCTTTTGCAAAGAGCTGCGCATTGGAAAATTCAGGGCTATGTCGTGTAGATGATGGCCTAACAGGAGGCTTTAAAATTTTCTTTCTAGTGTCCTTCGTTTGGGAGAAAAATGCAATGGTACAAGACAGCTTTTCCTTGCCAATATCTCTCTTTTGCAAAGAGCTGCGCATTGGAAAATTCAGGGCTATGTCGTGTAGATGATGGCCTAACAGGAGGCTTTAAAATTTTCTTTCTAGTGTCCTTCGTTTGGGAGAAAAATGCAAAGGTACAAGACAGCATTTCCTTGCCAATATCTCTCTTTTGCAAAGAGCTACGCATTGGAAAATTCAGGGCTATGTCGTGTAGATAATGGCCTAACAGGAGGCTTTAAAATTTTCTTTCTAGTGTCCTTCGTTTGGGAGAAAAATGCAAAGGTACAAGACAGCTTTTCCTTGCCAATATCTCTCTTTTGCAAAGAGCTGCGCATTGGAAAATTCAGGGCTATGTCGTGTAGATGATGACCTAACAGGAGGCTTTAAAATTTTCTTTTCTAGTGACCTTCGTTTGGGAGAAAAATGCAAAGGTACAAGACAGCTTTTCCTTGCCAATATCTCTCTTTTGCAAAGAGCTGCGCATTGGAAAATTCAGGGCTATGTCGTGTAGATGATGGCCTAACAGGAGGCTTTAACATTTTCTTTCTAGTGTCCTTCGTTTGGGAGAAAAATGCAATGGTACAAGACAGCTTTTCCTTGCCAATATCTCTCTTTTGCAAAGAGCTGCGCATTGGAAAATTCAGGGCTATGTCGTGTAGATGATGGCCTAACAGGGGGCTTTAAAATTTTCTTTCTAGTGACCTTCGTTTGGGAGAAAAATGCAAAGGTACAAGACAGCTTTTCCTTGCCAATATCTCTCTTTTGCAAAGAGCTGCGCATTGAAAAATTCAGGGCTATGTCGTGTAGATGATGGCCTAACAGGAGGCTTTAAAATTTTCTTTCTAGTGTCCTTCGTTTGGGAGAAAAATGCAAAGGTACAAGACAGCTTTTCCTTGCCAATATCTCTCTTTTGCAAAGAGCTGCGCATTGGAAAATTCAGGGCCATGTCGTGTAGATGATGGCCTAACAGGAGGCTTTAAAATTTTCTTTCTAGTGTCCTTCGTTTGGGAGAAAAATGCAAAGGTACAAGACAGCTTTTCCTTGCCAATATCTCTCTTTTGCAAAGAGCTGCGCATTGGAAAATTCAGGGCTATGTCGTGTAGATGATGGCCTAACAGGAGGCTTTAAAATTTTCTTTCTAGTGTCCTTCGTTTGGGAGAAAAATGCAAAGGTACAAGACAGCTTTTCCTTGCAAATATCTCTCTTTTGCAAAGAGCTACGCATTGGAAAATTCAGGGCTATGTCGTGTAGATGATGGCCTAACAGGAGGCTTTAAAATTTTCTTTCTAGTGACCTTCGTTTGGGAGAAAAATGCAAAGGTACAAGACAGCTTTTCCTTGCCAATATCTCTCTTTTGCAAAGAGCTGCGCATTGGAAAATTCAGGGCTATGTCGTGTAGATGATGGCCTAACAGCAGGCTTTAAAATGTTCTTTCTAGTGTCCTTCGTTTGGGAGAAAAATGCAATGGTACAAGACAGCTTTTCCTTGCCAATATCTCTCTTTTGCAAAGAGCTGCGCATTGGAAAATTCAGGGCTATGTCGTGTAGATGATGGCCTAACAGGAGGCTTTAAAATTTTCTTTCTAGTGTCCTTCGTTTGGGAGAAAAATGCAAAGGTACAAGACAGCTTTTCCTTGCCAATATCTCTCTTTTGCAAAGAGCTGCGCATTGGAAAATTCAGGGCTATGTCGTGTAGATAATGGCCTAACAGGAGGCTTTAAAATTTTCTTTCTAGTGTCCTTCGTTTGGGAGAAAAATGCAATGGTACAAGACAGCTTTTCCTTGCCAATATCTCTCTTTTGCAAAGAGCTGCGCATTGGAAAATTCAGGGCTATGTCGTGTAGATGATGGCCTAACAGGAGGCTTTAAAATTTTCTTTCTAGTGACCTTCGTTTGGGAGAAAAATGCAAAGGTACAAGACAGCTTTTCCTTGCCAATATCTCTCTTTTGCAAAGAGCTGCGCATTGGAAAATTCAGGGCTATGTCGTGTAGATAATGGCCTAACAGGAGGCTTTAAAATTTTCTTTCTAGTGTCCTTCGTTTGGGAGAAAAATGCAATGGTACAAGACAGCTTTTCCTTGCCAATATCTCTCTTTTGCAAAGAGCTGCGCATTGGAAAATTCAGGGCTATGTCGTGTAGATGATGGCCTAACAGGAGGCTTTAAAATTTTCTTTCTAGTGTCCTTCGTTTGGGAGAAAAATGCAAAGGTACAAGACAGCTTTTCCTTGCCAATATCTCTCTTTTGCAAAGAGCTACGCATTGGAAAATTCAGGGCAATATCGTGTAGATGATGGCCTAACAGGAGGCTTTAAAATTTTCTTTCTAGTGACCTTCGTTTGGGAGAAAAATGCAAAGGTACAAGACAGCTTTTCCTTGCCAATATCTCTCTTTTGCAAAGAGCTGCGCATTGGAAAATTCAGGGCTATGTCGTGTAGATGATGGCCTAACAGGAGGCTTTAAAATTTTCTTTCTAGTGACCTTCGTTTGGGAGAAAAATGCAAAGGTACAAGACAGCTTTTCCTTGCCAATATCTCTCTTTTGCAAAGAGCTACGCATTGGAAAATTCAGGGCTATGTCGTGTAGATGATGGCCTAACAGGAGGCTTTAAAATTTTCTTTCTAGCGTCCTTCGTTTATGAGAAAAATGCAAAGGTACAAGACAGCTTTTCCTTGCCAATATCTCTCTTTTGCAAAGAGCTACGCATTGGAAAATTCAGGGCTATGTCGTGTAGATGATGGCCTAACAGGAGGCTTTAAAATTTTCTTTCTAGTGTCCTTCGTTTGGGAGAAAAATGCAATGGTACAAAACAGCTTTTCCTTGCCAATATCTCTCTTTTGCAAAGAGCTGCGCATTGGAAAATTCTGGGCTATGTCGTGTAGATGATGGCCTAACAGGAGGCTTTAAAATTTTCTTTCTAGTGTCCTTCGTTTGGGAGAAAAATGCAAAGGTACAAGACAGCTTTTCCTTGCCAATATCTCTCTTTTGCAAAGAGCTGCGCATTGGAAAATTCAGGGCTATGTCGTGTAGATGATGGCCTAACAGGAGGCTTTAAAATTTTCTTTCTAGTGTCCTTCGTTTGGGAGAAAAATGCAATGGTACAAGACAGCTTTTCCTTGCCAATATCTCTCTTTTGCAAAGAGCTGCGCATTGGAAAATTCAGGGCTATGTCGTGTAGATGATGGCCTAACAGGAGGCTTTAAAATTTTCTTTCTAGTGTCCTTCGTTTGGGAGAAAAATGCAATGGTACAAGACAGCTTTTCCTTGCCAATATCTCTCTTTTGCAAAGAGCTGCGCATTGGAAAATTCAGGGCTATGTCGTGTAGATGATGGCCTAACAGGAGGCTTTAAAATTTTCTTTCTAGTGTCCTTCGTTTGGGAGAAAAATGCAAAGGTACAAGACAGCTTTTCCTTGCCAATATCTCTCTTTTGCAAAGAGCTGCGCATTGGAAAATTCAGGGCTATATCGTGTAGATGATGGCCTAACAGGAGGCTTTAAAATTTTCTTTCTAGTGACCTTCGTTTGGGAGAAAAATGCAAAGGTACAAGACAGCTTTTCCTTGCCAATATCTCTCTTTTGCAAAGAGCTGCGCATTGGAAAATTCAGGGCTATGTCGTGTAGATGATGGCCTAACAGGAGGCTTTAAAATTTTCTTTCTAGTGACCTTCGTTTGGGAGAAAAATGCAAAGGTACAAGACAGCTTTTCCTTGCCAATATCTCTCTTTTGCAAAGAGCTGCGCATTGGAAAATTCAGAGCTATGTCGTGTAGATGATGGCCTAACAGGAGGCTTTAACATTTTCTTTCTAGTGTCCTTCGTTTGGGAGAAAAATGCAATGGTACAAGACAGCTTTTCCATGCCAATATCTCTCTTTTGCAAAGAGCTGCGCATTGGAAAATTCAGGGCTATGTCGTGTAGATGATGGCCTAACAGGAGGCTTTAAAATTTTCTTTCTAGTGTCCTTCGTTTGGGAGAAAAATGCAATGGTACAAGACAGCTTTTCCTTGCCAATATCTCTCTTTTGCAAAGAGCTGCGCATTGGAAAATTCAGGGCTATGTCGTGTAGATGATGGCCTAACAGGAGGCTTTAAAATTTTCTTTCTAGTGTCCTTCGTTTGGGAGAAAAATGCAAAGGTACAAGACAGCATTTCCTTGCCAATATCTCTCTTTTGCAAAGAGCTACGCATTGGAAAATTCAGGGCTATGTCGTGTAGATAATGGCCTAACAGGAGGCTTTAAAATTTTCTTTCTAGTGTCCTTCGTTTGGGAGAAAAATGCAAAGGTACAAGACAGCTTTTCCTTGCCAATATCTCTCTTTTGCAAAGAGCTACGCATTGGAAAATTCAGGGCTATGTCGTGTAGATGATGGCCTAACAGGAGGCTTTAAAATTTTCTTTCTAGTGTCCTTCGTTTGGGAGAAAAATGCAATGGTACAAGACAGCTTTTCCTTGCCAATATCTCTCTTTTGCAAAGAGCTGCGCATTGGAAAATTCAGGGCTATGTCGTGTAGATGATGGCCTAACAGGAGGCTTTAAAATTTTCTTTCTAGTGTCCTTCGTTTGGGAGAAAAATGCAAAGGTACAAGACAGCTTTTCCTTGCCAATATCTCTCTTTTGCAAAGAGCTACGCATTGGAAAATTCAGGGCTATGTCGTGTAGATGATGGCCTAACAGGAGGCTTTAAAATTTTCTTTCTAGTGACCTTCGTTTGGGAGAAAAATGCAAAGGTACAAGACAGCTTTTCCTTGCCAATATCTCTCTTTTGCAAAGAGCTACGCATTGGAAAATTCAGGGCTATGTCGTGTAGATGATGGCCTAACAGGAGGCTTTAAAATTTTCTTTCTAGTGTCCTTCGTTTGGGAGAAAAATGCAATGGTACAAGACAGCTTTTCCTTGCCAATATCTCTCTTTTGCAAAGAGCTACGCATTGGAAAATTCAGGGCTATGTCGTGTAGATGATGGCCTAACAGGAGGCTTTAAAATTTTCTTTCTAGTGACCTTCGTTTGGGAGAAAAATGCAAAGGTACAAGACAGCTTTTCCTTGCCAATATCTCTCTTTTGCAAAGAGCTACGCATTGGAAAATTCAGGGCTATGTCGTGTAGATGATGGCCTAACAGGAGGCTTTAAAATTTTCTTTCTAGTGTCCTTCGTTTGGGAGAAAAATGCAATGGTACAAGACAGCTTTTCCTTGCCAATATCTCTCTTTTGCAAAGAGCTGCGCATTGGAAAATTCAGGGCTATGTCGTGTAGATGATGGCCTAACAGGAGGCTTTAAAATTTTCTTTCTAGTGTCCTTCGTTTGGGAGAAAAATGCAATGGTACAAGACAGCATTTCCTTGCCAATATCTCTCTTTTGCAAAGAGCTACGCATTGGAAAATTCAGGGCTATGTCGTGTAGATGATGGCCTAACAGGAGGCTTTAAAATTTTCTTTCTAGTGACCTTCGTTTGGGAGAAAAATGCAAAGGTACAAGACAGCTTTTCCTTGCCAATATCTCTCTTTTGCAAAGAGCTGCGCATTGGAAAATTCAGGGCTATGTCGTGTAGATGATGGCCTAACAGGAGGCTTTAAAATTTTCTTTCTAGTGTCCTTCGTTTGGGAGAAAAATGCAAAGGTACAAGACAGCTTTTCCTTGCCAATATCTCTCTTTTGCAAAGAGCTACGCATTGGAAAATTCAGGGCTATGTCGTGTAGATGATGGCCTAACAGGAGGCTTTAAAATTTTCTTTCTAGTGTCCTTCGTTTGGGAGAAAAATGCAATGGTACAAGACAGCTTTTCCTTGCCAATATCTCTCTTTTGCAAAGAGCTGCGCATTGGAAAATTCAGGGCTATGTCGTGTAGATGATGGCCTAACAGGAGGCTTTAAAATTTTCTTTCTAGTGTCCTTCGTTTGGGAGAAAAATGCAAAGGTACAAGACAGCTTTTCCTTGCCAATATCTCTCTTTTGCAAAGAGCTGCGCATTGGAAAATTCAGAGCTATGTCGTGTAGATGATGGCCTAACAGGAGGCTTTAAAATTTTCTTTCTAGTGTCCTTCGTTTGGGAGAAAAATGCAATGGTACAAGACAGCTTTTCCTTGCCAATATCTCTCTTTTGCAAAGAGCTGCGCATTGGAAAATTCAGGGCTATGTCGTGTAGATGATGGCCTAACAGGAGGCTTTAAAATTTTCTTTCTAGTGTCCTTCGTTTGGGAGAAAAATGCAAAGGTACAAGACAGCTTTTCCTTGCCAATATCTCTCTTTTGCAAAGAGCTACGCATTGGAAAATTCAGGGCTATATCGTGTAGATGATGTCCTAACAGGAGGCTTTAAAATTTTCTTTCTAGTGACCTTCGTTTGGGAGAAAAATGCAAAGGTACAAGACAGCTTTTCCTTGCCAATATCTCTCTTTTGCAAAGAGCTGCGCATTGGAAAATTCAGGGCTATGTCGTGTAGATGATGGCCTAACAGGAGGCTTTAAAATTTTCTTTCTAGTGTCCTTCGTTTGGGAGAAAAATGCAAAGGTACAAGACAGCTTTTCCTTGCCAATATCTCTCTTTTGCAAAGAGCTACGCATTGGAAAATTCAGAGCTATGTCGTGTAGATGATGGCCTAACAGGAGGCTTTAAAATTTTCTTTCTAGTGTCCTTCGTTTGGGAGAAAAATGCAATGGTACAAAACAGATTTTCCTTGCCAATATCTCTCTTTTGCAAAGAGCTGCGCATTGGAAAATTCTGGGCTATGTCGTGTAGATGATGGCCTAACAGGAGGCTTTAAAATTTTCTTTCTAGTGTCCTTCGTTTGGGAGAAAAATGCAAAGGTACAAGACAGCTTTTCCTTGCCAATATCTCTCTTTTGCAAAGAGCTGCGCATTGGAAAATTCAGGGCTATGTCGTGTAGATGATGGCCTAACAGGAGGCTTTAAAATTTTCTTTCTAGTGTCCTTCGTTTGGGAGAAAAATGCAATGGTACAAGACAGCTTTTCCTTGCCAATATCTCTCTTTTGCAAAGAGCTGCGCATTGGAAAATTCAGGGCTATGTCGTGTAGATGATGGCCTAACAGGAGGCTTTAAAATTTTCTTTCTAGTGTCCTTCGTTTGGGAGAAAAATGCAAAGGTACAAGACAGCTTTTCCTTGCCAATATCTCTCTTTTGCAAAGAGCTGCGCATTGGAAAATTCAGGGCTATGTCGTGTAGATGATGGCCTAACAGGAGGCTTTAAAATTTTCTTTCTAGTGTCCTTCGTTTGGGAGAAAAATGCAATGGTACAAGACAGCTTTCCCTTGCCAATATCTCTCTTTTGCAAAGAGCTGCGCATTGGAAAATTCTGGGCTATGTCGTGTAGATGATGGCCTAACAGGAGGCTTTAAAATTTTCTTTCTAGTGTCCTTCGTTTGGGAGAAAAATGCAAAGGTACAAGACAGCTTTTCCTTGCCAATATCTCTCTTTTGCAAAGAGCTGCGCATTGGAAAATTCAGGGCTATGTCGTGTAGATGATGGCCTAACAGGAGGCTTTAAAATTTTCTTTCTAGTGTCCTTCGTTTGGGAGAAAAATGCAATGGTACAAGACAGCTTTTCCTTGCCAATATCTCTCTTTTGCAAAGAGCTGCGCATTGGAAAATTCAGGGCTATGTCGTGTAGATGATGGCCTAACAGGAGACTTTAAAATTTTCTTTCTAGTGTCCTTCGTTTGGGAGAAAAATGCAAAGGTACAAGACAGCTTTTCCTTGCCAATATCTCTCTTTTGCAAAGAGCTGCGCATTGGAAAATTCAGGGCTATGTCGTGTAGATAATGGCCTAACAGGAGGCTTTAAAATTTTCTTTCTAGTGTCCTTCGTTTGGGAGAGAAATGCAATGGTACAAGACAGCTTTTCCTTGCCAATATCTCTCTTTTGCAAAGAGCTGCGCATTGGAAAATTCAGGGCTATGTCGTGTAGATGATGACCTAACAGGAGGCTTTAAAATTTTCTTTTCTAGTGACCTTCGTTTGGGAGAAAAATGCAAAGGTACAAGACAGCTTTTCCTTGCCAATATCTCTCTTTTGCAAAGAGCTGCGCATTGGAAAATTCAGGGCTATGTCGTGTAGATGATGGCCTAACAGGAGGCTTTAACATTTTCTTTCTAGTGTCCTTCGTTTGGGAGAAAAATGCAATGGTACAAGACAGCTTTTACTTGCCAATATCTCTCTTTTGCAAAGAGCTGCGCATTGGAAAATTCAGGGCTATGTCGTGTAGATGATGGCCTAACAGGGGGCTTTAAAATTTTCTTTCTAGTGACCTTCGTTTGGGAGAAAAATGCAAAGGTACAAGACAGCTTTTCCTTGCCAATATCTCTCTTTTGCAAAGAGCTGCGCATTGAAAAATTCAGGGCTATGTCGTGTAGATGATGGCCTAACAGGAGGCTTTAAAATTTTCTTTCTAGTGTCCTTCGTTTGGGAGAAAAATGCAAAGGTACAAGACAGCTTTTCCTTGCCAATATCTCTCTTTTGCAAAGAGCTGCGCATTGGAAAATTCAGGGCCATGTCGTGTAGATGATGGCCTAACAGGAGGCTTTAAAATTTTCTTTCTAGTGTCCTTCGTTTGGGAGAAAAATGCAAAGGTACAAGACAGCTTTTCCTTGCCAATATCTCTCTTTTGCAAAGAGCTGCGCATTGGAAAATTCAGGGCTATGTCGTGTAGATGATGGCCTAACAGGAGGCTTTAAAATTTTCTTTCTAGTGTCCTTCGTTTGGGAGAAAAATGCAAAGGTACAAGACAGCTTTTCCTTGCAAATATCTCTCTTTTGCAAAGAGCTACGCATTGGAAAATTCAGGGCTATGTCGTGTAGATGATGGCCTAACAGGAGGCTTTAAAATTTTCTTTCTAGTGACCTTCGTTTGGGAGAAAAATGCAAAGGTACAAGACAGCTTTTCCTTGCCAATATCTCTCTTTTGCAAAGAGCTGCGCATTGGAAAATTCAGGGCTATGTCGTGTAGATGATGGCCTAACAGCAGGCTTTAAAATGTTCTTTCTAGTGTCCTTCGTTTGGGAGAAAAATGCAATGGTACAAGACAGCTTTTCCTTGCCAATATCTCTCTTTTGCAAAGAGCTGCGCATTGGAAAATTCAGGGCTATGTCGTGTAGATGATGGCCTAACAGGAGGCTTTAAAATTTTCTTTCTAGTGTCCTTCGTTTGGGAGAAAAATGCAAAGGTACAAGACAGCTTTTCCTTGCCAATATCTCTCTTTTGCAAAGAGCTGCGCATTGGAAAATTCAGGGCTATGTCGTGTAGATAATGGCCTAACAGGAGGCTTTAAAATTTTCTTTCTAGTGTCCTTCGTTTGGGAGAAAAATGCAATGGTACAAGACAGCTTTTCCTTGCCAATATCTCTCTTTTGCAAAGAGCTGCGCATTGGAAAATTCAGGGCTATGTCGTGTAGATGATGGCCTAACAGGAGGCTTTAAAATTTTCTTTCTAGTGACCTTCGTTTGGGAGAAAAATGCAAAGGTACAAGACAGCTTTTCCTTGCCAATATCTCTCTTTTGCAAAGAGCTGCGCATTGGAAAATTCAGGGCTATGTCGTGTAGATGATGGCCTAACAGGAGGCTTTAACATTTTCTTTCTAGTGTCCTTCGTTTGGGAGAAAAATGCAATGGTACAAGACAGCTTTTCCTTGCCAATATCTCTCTTTTGCAAAGAGCTGCGCATTGGAAAATTCAGGGCTATGTCGTGTAGATGATGGCCTAACAGGGGGCTTTAAAATTTTCTTTCTAGTGACCTTCGTTTGGGAGAAAAATGCAAAGGTACAAGACAGCTTTTCCTTGCCAATATCTCTCTTTTGCAAAGAGCTGCGCATTGGAAAATTCAGGGCTATGTCGTGTAGATGATGGCCTAACAGGAGGCTTTAAAATTTTCTTTCTAGTGTCCTTCGTTTGGGAGAAAAATGCAATGGTACAAGACAGCTTTTCCTTGCCAATATCTCTCTTTTGCAAAGAGCTGCGCATTGGAAAATTCAGGGCTATGTCGTGTAGATGATGGCCTAACAGGAGGCTTTAAAATTTTCTTTCTAGTGACCTTCGTTTGGGAGAAAAATGCAAAGGTACAAGACAGCTTTTCCTTGCCAATATCTCTCTTTTGCAAAGAGCTGCGCATTGGAAAATTCAGGGCTATGTCGTGTAGATGATGGCCTAACAGGAGGCTTTAACATTTTCTTTCTAGTGTCCTTCGTTTGGGAGAAAAATGCAATGGTACAAGACAGCTTTTCCTTGCCAATATCTCTCTTTTGCAAAGAGCTGCGCATTGGAAAATTCAGGGCTATGTCGTGTAGATGATGGCCTAACAGGAGGCTTTAAAATTTTCTTTCTAGTGTCCTTCGTTTGGGAGAAAAATGCAATGGTACAAGACAGCTTTTCCTTGCCAATATCTCTCTTTTGCAAAGAGCTGCGCATTGGAAAATTCAGGGCTATGTCGTGTAGATGATGGCCTAACAGGAGGCTTTAAAATTTTCTTTCTAGTGTCCTTCGTTTGGGAGAAAAATGCAAAGGTACAAGACAGCTTTTCCTTGCCAATATCTCTCTTTTGCAAAGAGCTGCGCATTGGAAAATTCAGGGCTATGTCGTGTAGATGATGGCCTAACAGCAGGCTTTAAAATGTTCTTTCTAGTGTCCTTCGTTTGGGAGAAAAATGCAATGGTACAAGACAGCTTTTCCTTGCCAATATCTCTCGTTTGCAAAGAGCTGCGCATTGGAAAATTCAGGGCTATGTCGTGTAGATGATGGTCTAACAGGAGGCTTTAAAATTTTCTTTCTAGTGTCCTTCGTTTGGGAGAAAAATGCAAAGGTACAAGACAGCTTTTCCTTGCCAATATCTCTCTTTTGCAAAGAGCTACGCATTGGAAAATTCAGGGCTATGTCGTGTAGATGATGGCCTAACAGGAGGCTTTAAAATTTTCTTTCTAGTGACCTTCGTTTGGGAGAAAAATGCAAAGGTACAAGACAGCTTTTCCTTGCCAATATCTCTCTTTTGCAAAGAGCTGCGCATTGGAAAATTCAGGGCTATGTCGTGTAGATGATGGCCTAACAGGAGGCTTTAAAATTTTCTTTCTAGCGTCCTTCGTTTATGAGAAAAATGCAAAGGTACAAGACAGCTTTTCCTTGCCAATATCTCTCTTTTGCAAAGAGCTACGCATTGGAAAATTCAGGGCTATGTCGTGTAGATGATGGCCTAACAGGAGGCTTTAAAATTTTCTTTCTAGTGTCCTTCGTTTGGGAGAAAAATGCAATGGTACAAAACAGCTTTTCCTTGCCAATATCTCTCTTTTGCAAAGAGCTGCGCATTGGAAAATTCTGGGCTATGTCGTGTAGATGATGGCCTAACAGGAGGCTTTAAAATTTTCTTTCTAGTGTCCTTCGTTTGGGAGAAAAATGCAAAGGTACAAGACAGCTTTTCCTTGCCAATATCTCTCTTTTGCAAAGAGCTGCGCATTGGAAAATTCAGGGCTATGTCGTGTAGATGATGGCCTAACAGGAGGCTTTAAAATTTTCTTTCTAGTGTCCTTCGTTTGGGAGAAAAATGCAATGGTACAAGACAGCTTTTCCTTGCCAATATCTCTCTTTTGCAAAGAGCTGCGCATTGGAAAATTCAGGGCTATGTCGTGTAGATGATGGCCTAACAGGAGGCTTTAAAATTTTCTTTCTAGTGTCCTTCGTTTGGGAGAAAAATGCAAAGGTACAAGACAGCTTTTCCTTGCCAATATCTCTCTTTTGCAAAGAGCTGCGCATTGGAAAATTCAGGGCTATGTCGTGTAGATAATGGCCTAACAGGAGGCTTTAAAATTTTCTTTCTAGTGTCCTTCGTTTGGGAGAGAAATGCAATGGTACAAGACAGCTTTTCCTTGCCAATATCTCTCTTTTGCAAAGAGCTGCGCATTGGAAAATTCAGGGCTATGTCGTGTAGATGATGACCTAACAGGAGGCTTTAAAATTTTCTTTCTAGTGACCTTCGTTTGGGAGAAAAATGCAAAGGTACAAGACAGCTTTTCCTTGCCAATATCTCTCTTTTGCAAAGAGCTGCGCATTGGAAAATTCAGGGCTATGTCGTGTAGATGATGGCCTAACAGGAGGCTTTAACATTTTCTTTCTAGTGTCCTTCGTTTGGGAGAAAAATGCAATGGTACAAGACAGCTTTTCCTTGCCAATATCTCTCTTTTGCAAAGAGCTGCGCATTGGAAAATTCAGGGCTATGTCGTGTAGATGATGGCCTAACAGGGGGCTTTAAAATTTTCTTTCTAGTGACCTTCGTTTGGGAGAAAAATGCAAAGGTACAAGACAGCTTTTCCTTGCCAATATCTCTCTTTTGCAAAGAGCTGCGCATTGAAAAATTCAGGGCTATGTCGTGTAGATGATGGCCTAACAGGAGGCTTTAAAATTTTCTTTCTAGTGTCCTTCGTTTGGGAGAAAAATGCAAAGGTACAAGACAGCTTTTCCTTGCCAATATCTCTCTTTTGCAAAGAGCTGCGCATTGGAAAATTCAGGGCTATGTCGTGTAGATGATGGCCTAACAGGAGGCTTTAAAATTTTCTTTCTAGTGTCCTTCGTTTGGGAGAAAAATGCAAAGGTACAAGACAGCTTTTCCTTGCCAATATCTCTCTTTTGCAAAGAGCTGCGCATTGGAAAATTCAGGGCTATGTCGTGTAGATGATGGCCTAACAGGAGGCTTTAAAATTTTCTTTCTAGTGTCCTTCGTTTGGGAGAAAAATGCAAAGGTACAAGACAGCTTTTCCTTGCAAATATCTCTCTTTTGCAAAGAGCTACGCATTGGAAAATTCAGGGCTATGTCGTGTAGATGATGGCCTAACAGGAGGCTTTAAAATTTTCTTTCTAGTGACCTTCGTTTGGGAGAAAAATGCAAAGGTACAAGACAGCTTTTCCTTGCCAATATCTCTCTTTTGCAAAGAGCTGCGCATTGGAAAATTCAGGGCTATGTCGTGTAGATGATGGCCTAACAGCAGGCTTTAAAATGTACTTTCTAGTGTCCTTCGTTTGGGAGAAAAATGCAATGGTACAAGACAGCTTTTCCTTGCCAATATCTCTCTTTTGCAAAGAGCTGCGCATTGGAAAATTCAGGGCTATGTCGTGTAGATGATGGCCTAACAGGGGGCTTTAAAATTTTCTTTCTAGTGACCTTCGTTTGGGAGAAAAATGCAAAGGTACAAGACAGCTTTTCCTTGCCAATATCTCTCTTTTGCAAAGAGCTGCGCATTGGAAAATTCAGGGCTATGTCGTGTAGATGATGGCCTAACAGGAGGCTTTAAAATTTTCTTTCTAATGTCCTTCGTTTGGGAGAAAAATGCAATGGTACAAGACAGCTTTTCCTTGCCAATATCTCTCTAATGTTTAATTACTGTATGAACTCTAATTCCCCAACTGAAACCTCTCACAAACACACACTCCTAAATCTAGTACACACACACACACACACACACACACACACACACACACACACACACACACACACACACATTTCCCCAGTACTGACAACTCTCATCACTTCCACACACTGACAACTCCCTCCTGCTCCTCTCCCCACTGACACTGACAGCTCCCTCACAGTCACACACATCCTCCACCCCCCCACCCCCCCCACACACACACTGATAGCACACATGCACAAATCCCCCCCTCCTCGACACTAACTGTCACGGACTGCTTGGGCAGCAGGGGGCAGGCTCTGACTTGAAGTGCTGAAATTCAACAGCTCTCTCGAACTTGCAAGGCATGGCTGTGCAGCTGTCTCCAGCCATCTCCTTGCCCACTGTGTAATTTGTGGCGTTCTCTGATGTTCCCCGCTCTGCCTCTACAACCGGCACATAATGTACAGCAGTGGTGACTCCTGAGTATGGGCCTGGAGAACTCCGCCTACCGGGGGGTAGGGATTAATAATTTCAAAGGGGCAGAGCTAGGAGTGAAGCAGTGGACAGCAGTTGAGGGGCGTTTCAAACTGTAACAGGGTTGGGACAATTTCAGTATCCTTCCCTCACCGTCTAATTGGTCAGTCCCACGCTGATTGCCATGGCGCCCTTTCGAGACTGCAGAACTCTATCCCTTAGCCACGGTTGGCACAGCTGGATGGTGCCCCTGGCAAGTGCCATCCTGGCCAAGGGGTAGATACGCCCCTGAGGGTCAGGGCCAGCAACAGAAATCTCGGGGCCCAGTACACTGATATCTCTGGGGCCCCCTCAACCCCCCCTTAACTTGGCAGAGGGATCTTTAAAAAAAATGGAGCCTTTGACTCGGACCGTCAGTGAGGCCGGCAGGTGGTTTTCATACTGGGCTATCCAGCTCTTCGGTGGCGGTGGCAGGGACATTCAGAAAAGGGCCAGCACAGCAAAATGCATAATAATGGCAATACAGTATGGACCACAGGGACTGGACAAAGTGATGGGGTAAAAGGAGGGGGGAGGGTTTAGTTGGCCTGTTAATTGTTTTCCTGCTTAAATTGAGCAGTTGGTGGATACACTTTAAAAAGCAATATTGGCACTGTGGCCCCATTATTTCTGTTCTTAATACTTGGAGCCCTGAACAAGTGTCCCCTTTGTCCCCCCTGTCACCGGGCCTGTTCAGGCGTTACCTATGGAGAAGCTGCGACATGACATCCTAGGACACGATACTGCACCATGCATCACCATTATATTTCAGTGTGCCTTGTCAATATTTAAATCTTGTTCTGTGTGACGTGAGTTGTAAATGGTTGAAAATCTCTGTGCTACAGTATCGTCACCATGTAGTTATAACAACACCGCAAAACCACCAAAAGACGTGTTTTGGTAGAGGGACTGCTGGAGGGGCCCATTGGGGCCCCCAGTTTGCTACCCCACCCCAGTATACCTGTGCTGTAGCCAGTGGAAGGGGCACTATCTTCCCGGTGATCTCTTCGGGAAGATGGTGCCGCACATAGAAAGCAAAGACTCTGGCTGCACTCTCCTGCCCTCGCTCTAAGCAAGGTGATCGGGCCACAAAAGGACCCCTGTCGGACCTCGGCCTGTGGGCCACAAAAGGATGCATTGGGGGCGGCATGCGGCCCATGGGTTTGACACCCCTGCCCTAGAGTATCAAAATTTGTTTCACGGCACCCCTAGGCCAAAGTTTTTTTTATTGAGAAATTCAGAAAAAAATATAAAATTAAGTAAATTGTGTTTATAGCATGTCATCCTCAGGTTCAGTTATGTTGTGAGGGAATGGTTTTGCCACTTTAATAAAGTATAAATAATTTTAATTGGTCCTGGACCACCAAACTATGCTACCAGTGCAAGAACCCCAGTTTGGAAACTACTGCCATAAAATAAACCTTTTTTGTTTTTTTTAAACTACATGTAATACACCTTAGATCTCAGTTCCTAAAAGGTTTTAAACCCTTGCATACAGTAAACTACACATATTTAAAAATCCTACACCGGGCACAAGTGCTCACGGGCCAATTTCATGGCAGTTTGGGATAGGAGGGCATTGTGGATTCACCAAGGGAATGCTGATGCTGACTCCAAGAAGAAAGGGAGTCTCTTCCCTATGAAGGTGAAGCCTTGTTTGGCGACGGCCTAGTTAATTTGATCTCGGCAGCTCCCGCAGGTAAGTCATCCTTCTTGCCCTATGTTCCCTCTCAACGGATGAAGACGCATCATTATCTGACGCAGTCATTTCGGCCCAATAGATATGCAAGAAGTTAAGATTCCCCTTTCTTTGCAGGTAGAGGAAGGAAAAGAGGGAAGAGGTCTGTAGCCTCTTCAAGATCGCAGGAGCAGAGATCGTCCTCTGCTTCTGCCAAATCCACTGCATGACGCTGGGGCTCTCTTGCAGGAGCCCGCACCAGTGGGGGGCACGTCTAAAACTCTTCAGTCAGTTCTAGATTCATTCGGACCTGGACTCGTGGGTTTTACAAATAGTGTCCCAAGGGTACAAACTGGGGTTTCAAGACGTTCCCCCTCACCGATTGTTCAAATCAGCCTTAGTCAGCAGGGAGAAGGTTTTTATTCAAGCCTCTTCGTGGTCCCGAAGCCGGACGGCTCAGTCAGACCAATCTTAAATCTGAAATCCCTTAATTTCTACCTAAAGAAATTCAATTTCAAGATGGAATCTCTCAGGGTAGTGATCTCCAGTCCGGGGGATAAAGGAGATTTCATGGTTTTGGTAGACATAAAGGATGCCTACTTATATGTTCCCATTTAGCCACTGCATCAAGCTACCTGAGGTTTGCAATTCAGGATTGTCATTACCAATTTCAGACGTTGCCGTTTGGTCTGTCCACGGCTCCGAGGATTTTCACCAGGGTGATAGCGGAAATGATGGTCCTCCTTCGCAAGCAAGGAGTCACAATTATCCCGTACTTGGATGATCTCCTGATAAAGGCGAGATCCAGGGACCAGTTGGTGCAAAACATCTACTCTCCCTGACAGTTCTTCAACAACATGGTTGGCTCCTAAACTTGCCAAAATCGCAGTTGGTCCCAATGACGCGGTTGTTGTTTTTGGGAGTGATACTGGACACAGAAGAGGTTTTCTTCTAGTGGAAAGGCTCTGGAGATCCAGAGTCTGGTCAAACAAATTCTGAAACCAGCAAGAGTGTTAATCCATCAATGCATTCAGTTGCTGGGGAAGATGGTTGCGGCCTACGAGGCCATTCAGTTTGGCAGGTTCCATGCCAGAGTGTTCCAGTGGGACCTGTTGGACAAGTGGTCCGGATCCCACCTACACATGCACCGGAGGATAATCCTGTCTTCCAAGACCAGAATCTCACTCCATTGGTGGCTGCACAGTTCTCACCACCTAGAGGGGCGATGGTTCGGGATCCAGGACGGGATCCTAGGGACCACGGATGCAACCCTCCGAGGCTGGAGAGCAGTCACACAGGGGGAAAACATCCAAGGAAGATGGTCAAGTCTTCCTTGGATGTTTTCATCTCCACATAAATGTTCTGGAGTTAAGGGCCATTTAATAACTGCAGACACAGTACGCACTGGGACGGGTGCCCAGCATCCTCTACGGAATAAGAGAAAAGGATTTACCGGTAGGTATTAAAATCCTATTTTCTCTAACGTCCTAGAGGATGCTGGGGACTCCGTAAGGACCATGGGGATAGACGGGCTCCGCAGGAGACATGGGCACTTTAAGAAAGACTTTAGTTCTGGGTGTGCACTGGCTCCTCCCTCTATGCCCCTCCTCCAGACCTCAGTTTGATACTGTACCCAGTGGAGACTGGGTGCTTTTCAGGAGCTCTCCTGAGCTTTCTGACAGAAAGTATTTTGTTAGGTTTTTAATTTTCAGGGAGCACTGCTGGCAACAGACTCCCTCATCGAGGGACTGAGGGGAGAGAAGCAGCCCTACTCTCTGAGTTGCAAGGTCCTGCTTCTTAGGCTACTGGACACCATTAGCTCCAGTGGGATTGGTATGCAGGATCTCACCCTCGCCGTCCGTCCCAGAGCCGCGCCGCCGTCCCCCTCGCAGAGCCGGAAGATAGAAGCCGGGTGAGTATGAGAAGAAAAGAAGACTTCAGAGGCGGCAGAAGACTTCATGATCTTCACTGAGGTAACGCACAGCACTGCAGCTGTGCGCCTTTGCTCCCATACACCTCACATACTCCGGTCACTGTAAGGGTGCAGGGCGCAGGGGGGGCGCCCTGGGCAGCAATATAAACCTCTTTCGCAAAAATATAACATATATACAGCTGGGCACTGTATATGTATAAGCCCCCACCAATTTTACAGTTTAAGCGGGACAGAAGCCCGCCTCCGAGGGGGCGGGGCTTCTCCCTCAGCACTCACCAGCGCCATTTTTTCTCCACAGCACCGCTGAGAGGAAGCTCCCCGGACTCTACCCTGCTTATACCACGTTAGACAAGAGGGTTGAAAAGAGGGGGGGGCACATAATTCGCAAATTACATACAGCAGCACTACTGGGCAAACATTAAGTTACTGTTTTATTCCTGGGTTATATAGCGCTGGGGGGTGTGCTGGCATACTCTCTCTCTGTCTCTCCAAAGGGCCTTGTGGGGAAACTGTCTTCAGAAAAAGCATTCCCTGTGTGTGTAGTGTGTCGTACACGTGTGTCGACATGTCTGAGGAAGAAGGCTATATTAGAGAGGAGCGGGAGCAAATGAATGTGGTGTCTCCGCCGACAGCTGATTGGATGGATATGTGGAATGTTTTAAATGCTAGTGTAAACTCATTGCACAAAAGATTAGACAAGGCAGAAGCTTTGGGACAGTCAGGGTTTAAACCCATGCCTGATCCTATGTTGCAGGGACTGTCAGGGTCTCATAAGCGCCCACTATCCCAGATTGTTGACACAGATACCGACACGGATTCTGACTCCAGTGTCGATTACGATGATGCAAAGTTACAGCCAAAATTGGCAAAATCCATTCGATTTATGATTATGGCAATAAAAGATGTTTTGCACATCACAGAGGAACCCCCTGTCGCTGACAAGAGGGTACATATGTACAAGGGTAAGAAGCCTGAGGTAACCTTTCCCCCCTCACACGAGCTGAACGAGTTATGTGAAAAAGCTTGGGAATCTCCAGATAAAAGACTGCAGATTTCCAAAAGGATTCTTATGGCGTATCCTTTCCCATCAACGGATAGGTTACGATGGGAATCCTCCCCTAGGGTGGACAAAGCAATAACACGCTTATCCAAGAAGGTAGCCCTCCCGTCCCAGGATACGGCTACCCTCAAAGAGTGTGCTGACCGCAAACAGGAGATTACCCTGAAGTCCATTTATACACATTCAGGTACCTTACTCAGACCGGCAATTGCGTCGGCCTGGGTGTGTAGTGCTGTAGCGGCATGGACAAATACCTTATCTGAGGGGATGGATAGCCTAGACAAGGATACTATTTTATTGACCCTGGGGCATATAAGAGATGCTGTCCTATATATGTGTGTATGCAAACTACAGGTGGTGCTGCAGGGCCCACACCCTTTTACTTGTCTTGTAGAGCAGCTCTGAAGCTGTTACAGTGCCCAGCTGCTGCAAGAAATCAGCTTGAATGCTTCAGGGGCTTGGGCATGGCCAACATGAGCCCCACACCGAAGGAGGGTGGGGGTGTTTAATGCAAACTTGGGGTTATCCAAGCGCCGCAAAAGGCCGCC
Source organism: Pseudophryne corroboree (assembly GCF_028390025.1). NCBI lineage: Eukaryota > Metazoa > Chordata > Amphibia > Anura > Myobatrachidae > Pseudophryne > Pseudophryne corroboree. Next base: position 29,040 of record NW_026970106.1, read on the forward strand.
ATGCCCTGCATGCCCCTTTTCTCTTTTCATATACAGATGAGGGTTCCAGCCAACTTTGGCCCACTGCTTGGATGACATCACCGTATGCAAATCCGTCTGCTGCAGACCTTCCCCCAGGAATGATTGCAATAGTTGTTGCATATGGTTTAATGTCTGAGGGTGCTTCAGTATTAGGCAGCCTTCCGCCCTCCCATGTTCATCTGAAAAGATGTGGTCTCCCTGCAGTTGTTGTCCCCAGACGAGAGTTCCCTTGTGCTTCCTCAGTTAAATCTCCTTAACTTGACGGGGGTGTGCCCGAGCAGTCGCCCTCCCCAGCCCTATCCCAACACATACTTATCTTGCATATGAGATCTCTTGTTTATGAAGATAGTTCTCACAGGTTGAGGTTCATCCTGGCCCCGCTCCCCGCTGGAGATCGCTGATGGGGACAGCAGCGGGGCTTCAGCAGAAGGGTGAGTATGTGTGGCCAGAGACCTCCCTTCCCATGTGCAGGCCTGCAGAGTCTGCCGCGCAGGATGGGGCATGTGGCACTCTCCCTCCCAGGGGCTCTTCCAGATGTAGCTCCTCAGCAGTATTTTTCCCGGGCTGCGCGGCGCTCTCCCCGACTGGCATCCGCCCTGGAACACTGCCTTCCTCAATGCAACATCAGCAGGGGGCCCTGGCCTCATCACCATCCCAGGTCTTTCTCATGTATGTATCATGTATGTGTGTGTGATATATGTATGAATCATATATGTTTGTGATGTATATATATATTCCATAGACAAAAAACCTTACGGTTTCACATGTCCCATTAAGGCTTCTTAGACATGATCGAAATTTCAGAAACCTGTTGTAACTCTTCCACTCAAACTCCAAAAAGCAATGAAATTCCGATCATTAAGGCTGACGCCTTAATGGACGTGTTCCTTGCGCAATACAGATATGGTATGCCATCACAGCCTGTGGGTAAGTGCAGATTCAGCACTCTCACAGAGTGAGATTGCTGTCACTCACACAATGGTGGAGCTGCTAATTCACAGATTTGTGTGCTCATTGGAATACACACATGCAGTCTATGCAACTGAAGGTCTGAGCAGTTTTGTGGTGCTCCCATCCCACACAGTGCCCACAACCATCCCATTCAGTCAACACAACAAAGCCACCTTGTTACAACATCCTTCTAACTCCATACATCCATCTCACTTAGTATACACATTTAGCTCCCTCAAACATCTTGGTTAATTGCTAAACTATAATACCCCATCTACGGTCTATGCATCTACACTTACTTCCCCTATACACCCCCATGCTGCCCGGTCTTCCCCAATCCCTACTGCTGTGTTCTCCCATCTGTGCTAGTCTGTACTAACTTATCTGTACCATCTGTCTTTCCCCACCTGTGCATTGTCTGTACCACCGTTTCCTTCTCTCTGTGCTGCTCAGTGTTTCCTTCTTCAACGTCACTCTGCCTCCTCCAGTACATGGCACACTGTCTTCTCTCCCATCTGCACCAGTTTTCTACCCATCCATGCCAGTGTTTTCAACCCATCTGCACCATTTCCCCCATCTGCACCGCTCTGTCTCCCTTCCCATACTTGCTGCTTAATCTACCCCCTATCCACACCACTCTTACCCTATTCATGTAGCTGACATCCTGAAGGTAAATTTAGTGGATCCTGCGCTCTTGGCAGGGGGATAACCGCCACAGCCCACCCCCCAGTGGTCCGGAAACGCCTCCGTTGTGCAGACCATGCCCTGCCAATGGCATTCTAACGCTGTTTGCACGCCCCCCTCCTTCCCCGCAACCACCTCTGCCTATCAATCAGGCAGGGTGATAGCATCTCACTGGGCTCCTGGGGTACGCACGCGCAGTGCGGCCATTGCACGTGCGCACCTCACAAACTAATTCAGACTGCAATCGCTGCTGCTGCTGCGGTCTGAATTACCCCCTGTGTTTCTCTGTCCCCCCCATTAGTGCTGCTTAGTGTTCCCTCTATCCACACACTTCTGTTCCCCCATCCACACCGCTCTCCTCCCTCCAATCAACAACACTCTTACCTCATCTGAGCAGCTTTGTCTTCCGCTCAGACCTTCAGTTGCATAGACATGTTTGAGGGAGCTAAATGTGTATACTAAGTGAGATGGATGTATGGAGTTAGAAGGATGTTGTAACAAGGTGGCTTTGCCTTGGATTGGTGGTCCAGGACCAATTCAAAATATTTATAGTTAGTGTTATAGGCAAAACCAGTGCTGTTGGCTGGCAATCATAACATATGTGCACAAGCAGAAGCAAATCCTGTCCCCTACCAAAGGGCCAGTGCTAGGGTGTTTGGCGCCTCCCTGCAAACTATTAATTTGGGCCCTCTCTCCAATACTTAATAAAGGGACAGTGCGCTCCTTAAAAAAAGAAGGTGTGGTATCACAAGGAAGGGGCATGGCCACACAATAGCACCCCAAATCAAAATACGCCACACAGTAGCACTATCTTATTGTCATTACACCGCATGTAATAATAATAATAATAATACCCACAGTCGCAGTGCCCTTTATACACATAACCACCATATCAGTGCAGCTTACATACATAATGCCAACAGTAGCAGTGCCCCTTCTACACATGCCCATGGTGGCAATCCTTTACATGGCAAATATCAACCTGGTTTTGCCATGTAAAGGATTGCCACTTTAAAAACAAACAATCAAACAAAAACAAAAAAAAACAACAGGAAAAAACACAAAATCTCTCACTTTCTGATTCTCACACCCTATTACATTCCTCCCTATATATTTAAATGTTTCTATTACTGTATGTTCCCTCTTCCCTTCTCCAAACTATACACATCAACATTTTTTTGTATTTCCAGGTAAGTTTTGTGATGTAGGCCATGCACAATTTTAGTTGCCCTAATGTATTTACAGCCTTCTGGAGATATGGCTTCTGGAACTGAACACAGGATTCTAAATGTGGCTGTACCAAGGACCTATACAGTGGCATTACAGGTTGAGTATCCCTTATCCAAAATGCTTGGGACCAGAGGAATTTTGGATATCGGATTTTTCTGTATTTTGGAATAATTGCATACCATAACGAGATATTATGGTGATGGGACCTAAATCTAAGCACAGAAGGCATTTATGTTTCATATACACCTTATACACACAGCCTGAAGGTCATTTTAGCCAATATTTTTTATAACTTTGTGCATTAAACAAAGTGTGTGTACATTCACAGAATTCATTTATGTTTCATATACACCTTATACACACAGTCTGAAGTTCATTTAATACAATATTTTTAATAACTTTGAGTATTAAACAAAGTTTGTGTACACTGAGCCATCAAAACACAAAGGTTTCACTATCTCAGTCTCACTCAAAAAAGTCCGTATTTCGGAATATTCCGTATTTCGGAATATTTGGATATGGGATACTCAACCTGTATTACTTTTTTCTGCTACTGGTTCTTTAACCTATGCAAACAAGCATCTGACTTGCCTTTCCTATTGCTTTGTTACATTGCTTACCTGAAATAGTAATACTTAGATAGCTTTCCTCTTGCCATTATAATGCCCTTAATATTATAGTTAGCCTTTGCATTTTTGAGACGTGTATGATTTTGCATTTTTTGGCATTAAATGTTGCCATGTTCTTGACCATTCCTCTAGTCCAGGGGCGGAACTGCCAGAGACAACGGAGTCAGTTGCCGCCGGGCTCCAGCCCTAAAGGGGCTTCCTCCATTGCCCCCCGGCTGTTACGTGCCCTTCCTACTAAATAGACAAAGGCGCTACCAGCAGGGTCTCGCAGTTTGTACATTCCATGCCGTAACACCCTTCTTTCCACCTTCACAATGAAGCTATTGGTACTTTGCAAAAAAAAAAAAAATTATTAGCATTGCAACTCAGCAGATCAATGCAGTGTGCAGCCACACACTCCATATATCTGCTCAGCCACAAAGCTGATTATTTCTACACAAAGTACAAGGTGAGCTCCAAATAGAATTCTCTAGCTTAGATTATACCTTTCTATGCAAGGGTAAATAGCTCAATTGTTTGACTGCAATGCCACAGGAAATGGTTTGGATCCAAGACAGTGTGACTGAATAATAAAGAAACCTTAAGATGAGTTCATGAATGTTGTATAAGTATTAGTGAGAGAAGGGGTCAGGAGCATGCTAGGCTGCAAAAAATAAGGTAGGCTGCAAGTGAAAGTAATGATCTCCTATATATTTTCCCAGATCTGTCACTCTGTGTGGCTAACTCTGGGGGAAGTCACAGCAATGGGCGGAGACGGCAACTGCAGGACGATACACCAGTGCCAGCAGCAGACCGTAACAAAGTGACAGATCAAGGAGAATATATAGGAGGTAGGGAGGTGGCCATGGTACATGGCTGGCCAAGGGACACTAGCTCATGTACCCCTTTACCACTGAGGCTGGCCACCAAGGATGGACCTGTCACCAGTGCACAAGCAATAACCTCTTCTGCTGCCCTCTTTGCAACTCAGATTGCCCAGTGCTCCCCTTCGCTAACAGTCCACAAAGTTTCCCCATCTCACGATCTGCCTCCTCACCCCCACTTTCATCTCTACAGCACACGCGCATATCATACAAGATCCCATCATGCGTACGTAGGTCTGAAATGCAAGAGGGAGGTTGGGGGGAGATTGGCATGCGCCAGCAACACCACACAGCTCACTGTGACCACAGTGGAGAGGCGCTGCAACAGGACAATACACCAACCTCGGAGCAAGGAACTGCGTCGGTCAGGAGGAGAACTATTTCAATAGCATAAAAAGGTTAATGCGTCCCACCCTATGGACACCAGACTCATCAAGTCACTGTTGCCAGAGTCTCATACAATGACTCTGAACCTCTAAGCACACTATTTGACTGTCCACACCCTGCTGTGCCTATTACCCATCTCCTCCACCACCCTCAACACTGACCCACACATCATTCACCCACAAAGATACAATAAAGGTAGTTTGGATAAATTAGCTAAATGAAATGGATTTAACCAATTTATCTAAATGACCATTTTTGGATGTTTTCCAGTGTTTGTGAGCAAATGGTCAATTGTCATTTGCTGCCACATATTAGCATAATTTTGTTTCAACTAGAAAAAAAAATTGGACAGATAATCTAAGTGTGGATCCAGTTTAAAGGTCCGTATTCACGGCCCGATTTTGGGGAGAGATGTGTGCTGAGCGAACTGCTCAGCACACATCTCTCCACCCGCTCAGCACAGCGTGATGTGTGCTGAGCATACGGGGGGTGGGGGGGGGCGCTCATTTCACCCCCTGTGTAGGGCATTCTGTGTGTATCCAGCTTAACAGGTGTGAGCATCATACAACTACTGACTTGCGAGTAACTATACAGCAGCTCCATACCTTGTGACTTGAAGAAACACCAGTTAACCCCGGGAATGCTGCAGTCAAAGCAACAATTCCTCTTCTTACATTCCGCTGCACTTATTGTGGGGTAGCCGCAATCCCTTCTGCTGTACGGTTCCACATTACATTGTTTCTTGTCACTTCCTGTTGATGCAGTAAGGAAACATCCAGGAATTACAGCAGCTTAGTTTTTTTTTTTTTTAACTGGGGCAATTTAGCTAGATCACAGGGCAATTTAGCTCCTTTGGTCCTTTTTTAGGACCCGTTAATCAGACAGTTGAGCAAACTGAAAAACAGCTAACAGGAAATTTCCACTTAAATGGTATTTTCTAATCTTATCTGACCATGACTAAGAATAAAGGATACACAAGATAAACTCTTAGAGCCATGGACCTTATCCATGTTTAAGCTCCATCAAATCTGTAATCAATAGCACTACATGCTCCCACTTTACCACTGTACTATATACTCTACCTGTGTTTTTAAGGTAAAAACACCATTTAACCCCAGTGACACTTGAATTAAAGCAGCAGCCTCTGGAATAGCATTCCTTAGCATTAATCCCAGGAAATCTGCAATCTTCACGCTCTTTGATAGCCATGCTACATTGCTGTTTACTTGGATGGAGCAGAGAGCACAACATCAGGACATAGGAAATATTACAATGCATGATAAGAAAGGTGTGAGCTCTACAGCAAGGCCTCTAACCCTTCGCCAGTGCCAAATACATAGGGCTTAACTCAGATCTGATCACAGCAGCAAATTTATTAGCTAAAACCATGTACACTGCAGGGGGGGGGGGGTATAATATGTGCAGAGAGAGTTAGATTTTGGTGCGGTGTGTTCAAACTGAAATCTAAATTGCAGTGTAAAAACAAAATAGCCAGTATTTACCCTGCACACAAACAATATAACCCACCTAAATCTCTCTGCAAATGTTATATCTGCCCCCCCCCCCATCCCTGCAGTGCACATGGTTTTGCCCACTAGCTAACAAATTTGCTGCATCTGGGAATTACAGCATCTTAATATTTCTTTTTACAGAAGGTTCAGCAAATTAAATTATTTAGTGAAATACTGTAATCATAACAGTTACAGGGATATTGTAGGTAGATTTATTGTCAGTGGATAAATGTAAAAATTAAACCCTTAGGCATAGTTCCAAAATGCTGTCATTGCAATCCAGATTTTAAGGATATCATGCTTGAGCACAGGTGACTTAATTAGAACTTCGGTCAATGTGAATTAACCATTGGACTCAACCATGGTTATCCTTAAAACCCAGGGGTCTATTTAAGATCGATCTTAATCGATGTTGGGCTTCCAGGTTGAAAAAAACACACACATTTACTAACATTTTAAAATTTATATAAAAAAATCATCTGTTCGTAAATGCAGTGCACATGGTTTTGCCCAACTGCTAACAAAAATCCTGCTGCGATCAACTCAGAATTACCCCCCATGGCCCTCATTCCGAGTTGTTCGCTCGCAAGCTGCTTTAAGCAGCATTGCACACGCTAAGCTGCCGCCTACTGGGAGTGAATCTTAGCATCTTAAAATTGCGAACGAAAGATTTGCAATATTGCGATAAGACATCTCTGTGCAGTTTCTGAGTAGCTCGAGACTTACTCTGCCAGTGCGATCAGTTCAGTGCTTGTCGTTCCTGGTTTGACGTCACAAACACACCCAGCGTTCGCCCAGACACTCCTCCGTTTCTCCAGCCACTCCCGCGTTTTTCCCAGAAACGGTAGCATTTTTTCCCACACGCACCTAAAGCGGCCTGTTTCCGCCCAGAAACACCCACTTCCTGTCAATCACATTACGATCACCAGAACGATGAAAAAACCGTGAGTAATATTCCTAACTGCATAGCAAATTTACTTGGCGCAGTCGCAGTGTGAACATTGCGCATGCGCATTAAGCGGAAAATCGCTGCGATGCGAAGAAAATTACAGAGCGAACAACTCGGAATGACCACCTATGTGCACTGCAGGGAAGGCAGATTTAACATGTGCAGAGAGAGTTAGATTTGGGTGTGGTGTGTTCAATCTGCAATCTAATTTGCAGTGTAAAAATAAAGCAGTCAGTATTTACCCTGCACAGAAACAAAATAACTCACCCAAATCTAACTCTTTCTGCACATGTTATATCTGCCTCCCCTGCAGTACACATGGTTTTGCCCAACTGCTAACAAAATTCCTGCTGCGATCATCTTGGAATTACCCCCATCGATTGATGTTTTCACACTGCTCGTGTATATAAGACATAGGGCCTAATTCAGTTTGGATCGTAATACGCGTTCCAACCGCAAAACCTATGAAGAGGATGGGGGCATATACGCAGGGTCCATCCTGTGCGTGTGCCTACATTTTCTCCGGGTGCCCCGCAGAAAATGCGAATGCCTCTGCCTGTCAATCAGTAGAGGGCGTACCTTCGCAGGTATATCGCGATCATGAGCCATGTCTCCCATTTTTGTCATTATAGGTGCTCTGTGAGCTGCTGGCCATGGCCCAGCCCCTCTGTCTCCCGTGAATAGACATTGAGGCTTATTCAGACCAGGTTATTGAGCTTAATACTATAGGATCAAAATTACCCCCAAATTCTATGATTTTAGCTGTTTGAGGTTTTTAAAAAAAATCACCCGAATACAAAATCCGAAAGGGTGGTTTTGCCAAAACGCGTCCGTATCCAAAACACAACTGCGGATCCGAAACCAAAACCAAAACATGAAACACGAAAAATGCCCGCTGCACATCTCTAGTTAGGGGAGAAGCATGTAGCCTTGTAGACTATGCACAGCTATATCTAGAAAAATATACGATCTAATCTTTAACCAACCAATGCAAGAAAGTATTTAATGTGAAAATACGAAACACTAGACTAATTGGAGGTGCGCCCTAAAGCAAATTACAATGTTAGGATTAGGGGGTTCGGAAAGACCTCTAGTGTAAACACTACTATATACATTTTAAGATAGGAAGGTACAAATTACATATTCACATTGCATCTATGGGCTGGATTCAAATGTCCCTTTCCTCCCTCAATCGTGCCCGTCAGCAGCTATTCTAATGTTGCTGCCAACGGGTGCGACATGTTTATTTCAGCTCGCTACCCCCAGGGGAAACAAGCTGAAATGTGTGCAAAGAGACCCATTTGGGCAACCAAACGGTGTCTTTTCATGATCGCGCCCATTACTTTATTCAGGTTTAGGTGCTTTGTGCACCTAAACCAGAGTGTAATGGGCGCAATAATTGAGGGCATTTGAATTTCCCTTATATGTGTGTGTGTGTGATATACACACAGACACACATACTGTATTTCTTTATATAATGGACACCTCAGTTTCTATTCATTCATGTCCTGCCCCCTACTCTGTCAGACCCCTTCCCCTCTACTTTTCTGACCCCAAACGCCACTCATTCTTGTTGAGTGCTGGTGGGCCCATTCAGAATTTTGCTATGGGGCCCACAAAGGTCTAGTTACGCCACTGGGCAGGGTTATAGAGGAGGCGGTGCAAGGCATCCTGGGAACAGTCAAAGCTTTAGCCTGTTGGTGCCTTGGATCAAGATCCAACTCTACACCCCGATGTTAGTGTAGTGCCTTTTGGGGTTAAGGTTTTACAGAAAGTTACAGGTTTTTTTAATTTAGTAAAATATGCCCCATTTTAAAGATAGGGCATTTACATTTGTTGCACCTGTGCAGTACATAGCAGCCTGCAGGGCATGTACAGTGGCTTCATTTGGGTGCACATACATTGCCGGCTCCTGGTCGCAAACTGAAATTATTGTGTGTAAGTGGAATTAGCGGTGTTTATGTCATACAGGGGGGTTGGGGAGGTTTGTGGTTGGTGGGGGGCACGCTGTGTGATTATTATCCTGCATCTATACATACATGCGCTAACACCTGGACATACACTGATGTACCCACACCTAATATCCATACATACACGCCCTGACACCTGGACATACACCAACATTTCCACACCTGCATCTATACATACACATGCTGACACCTGGACATACACCAACATACAAGCACCTGCATCTATATATACACGCGCTGACAAATGGACATACACCGACGTACCCACACTTGCATCTATACATACATGCACTGACATCTGGACATACAAGCACCTGCATCTATACATACACGCGCTGACACCTGAACCTACACTGACGTTCCCACACCTGCATCTATACATACACATTCTGACACCTGGACATACACAGACGTACCCACACCTGCATCTATACATACACGCGTTGACACCTGGACGTACACTGACGTACACACACCTACATCTATATATGCATGGATGCAAATGTGGGTACGTCTGTATACGTCCAGGTGTTAGCATGTGTATGTATAGATGTTAGGTGTGGGTACATCAGTGTATGTCCAGGTGTCAGCACATGTATGTATAGATTCACATGTGGGTAAGCCGGTGTACGTCCACGTGTCAGCATGTGTAGGTATAGATGCAGGTGTGGGTACGTTGGTGTACGTTTAGGGGTCAGCGTGTTTATGTATAGATGTTGGTGTGTGTATGTCAGTGTACGTACAGATATAGGTGTGTGTATGTATGTATGTATGTATGTATGTATGTATATGTATAGAGGAAGGTGTGATACATACATATAACACATACATGATAGATACATACATATATCACACACACGATAGATAGATAGATAGATAGATAGATAGATAGATAGAACGAACACATACATACAAGATAGATAGATACATATATATACACACACATACGATAGATAGATAGATAGATAGATAGATAGATACACATATATATATATATATATATATATCACAAACATATATGATTCATACATATATCACACACACATACATGATACATACATGAGAAAGACCTGGGATGGTGATGAGGCCAGGGCCCCCTGCTGATGTTGCATTGAGGAAGGCAGTGTTCCAGGGCGGATGCCAGTCGGGGAGAGCGCCGCGCAGCCCGGGAAAAATACTGCTGAGGAGCTACATCTGGAAGAGCCCCTGGGAGGGAGAGTGCCACATGCCCCATCCTGCGTGGCAGACTCTGCAGGCCTGCACATGGGAAGGGAGGTCTCTGGCCACACATACTCACCCTTCTGCTGAAGCCCCGCTGCTGTCCCCATCAGCGCTCTCCAGCGGGGAGCGGGGCCAGGATGAACCTCAACCTGTGAGAACTATCTTCATGATCAAGAGATCTCATATGCAAGATAAGTATGTGTTGGAATAGGGCTGGGGAGGGCGGCTGCTCGGGCACCCCCCCGTCAAGTTAAGGAGATTTAACTGAGGAAGCACAAGGGAACTCTCGTCTGGGGACAACAACTGCAGGGAGACCACATCTTTTCAGATGAACATGGGAGGGCGGAAGGCTGCCTAATACTGAAGCACCCTCAGACATTAAACCATATGCAACAACTATTGCAAGCATTCCTTGGGGAAGGTCTGCAGCAGACGGATTTGCATACGGTGATGTCATCCAAGCAGTGGGCCAAAGTTGGCTGGAACCCTCATCTGTATATGAAAAGAGAAAAGGGGCATGCAGGGCATGGCGGCCTTTTGCGGCGCTTGTATAACCCCAAGTTTGCATTAAACACCCCCACCCTCCTTCGGTGTGGGGCTCATGTTGGCCATGCCCAAGCCCCTGAAGGATTCAAGCTGATTTCTTGCAGCAGCTGGGCACTGTAACAGCTTCAGAGCTGCTCTACAAGACAAGTAAAAGGGTGTGGGCCCTGCAGCACCACCTGTAGTTTGCATACACACATATATAGGACAGCATCTCTTATATGCCCCAGGGTCAATAAAATAGTATCCTTGTCTAGGCTATCCATCCCCTCAGATAAGGTATTTGTCCATGCCGCTACAGCACTACACACCCAGGCCGACGCAATTGCCGGTCTGAGTAAGGTACCTGAATGTGTATAAATGGACTTCAGTGTAATCTCCTGTTTGCGGTCAGCACACTCTTTGAGGGTAGCCGTATCCTGGGACGGGAGGGCTACCTTCTTGGATAAGCGTGTTAATGCTTTGTCCACCCTAGGGGAGGATTCCCATCGTAACCTATCCGTTGATGGGAAAGGATACGCCATAAGAATCCTTTTGGAAATCTGCAGTCTTTTATCTGGAGATTCCCAAGCTTTTTCACATAACTCGTTCAGCTCGTGTGAGGGGGGAAAGGTTACCTCAGGCTTCTTTCCCTTGTACATATGTACCCTCTTGTCAGCGACAGGGGGTTCCTCTGTGATGTGCAAAACATCTTTTATTGCCATAATCATAAATCGAATGGATTTTGCCAATTTTGGCTGTAACTTTGCATCATCGTAATCGACACTGGAGTCAGAATCCGTGTCGGTATCTGTGTCAACAATCTGGGATAGTGGGCGCTTATGAGACCCTGACAGTCCCTGCAACATAGGATCAGGCATGGGTTGAAACCCTGACTGACCCAAAGCTTCTGCCTTGTCTAATCTTTTGTGCAATGAGTTTACACTAGCATTTAAAACATTCCACATATCCATCCAATCAGCTGTCGGCGGAGACACCACATTCATTTGCTCCCGCTCCTCTCTAATATAGCCTTCTTCCTCAGACATGTCGACACACGTGTACCGACACACTACACACACAGGGAATGCTTTTTCTGAAGACAGTTTCCCCACAAGGCCCTTTGGAGAGACAGAGAGAGAGTATGCCAGCACCCCCCCCAGCGCTATATAACCCAGGAATAAAACAGTAACTTAATGTTTGCCCAGTAGTGCTGCTGTATGTAATTTGCGAATTATGTGCCCCCCCCACCCCTCTTTTCAACCCTCTTGTCTAACGTGGTATAAGCAGGGTAGAGTCCGGGGAGCTTCCTCTCAGCGGTGCTGTGGAGAAAAAATGGCGCTGGTGAGTGCTGAGGGAGAAGCCCCGCCCCCTCGGAGGCGGGCTTCTGTCCCGCTTAAACTGTAAAATTGGTGGGGGCTTATACATATATAAAGTGCCCAGCTGTATATATGTTATATTTTTGCGAAAGAGGTTTATATTGCTGCCCAGGGCGCCCCCCCTGCGCCCTGCACCCTTACAGTGACCGGAGTATGTGAGGTGTATGGGAGCAAAGGCGCACAGCTGCAGTGCTGTGCGTTACCTCAGTGAAGATCATGAAGTCTTCTGCCGCCTCTGAAGTCTTCTTTTCTTCTCATACTCACCCGGCTTCTATCTTCCGGCTCTGCGAGGGGGACGGCGGCGCGGATCTGGGACGGACGGCGAGGGTGAGATCCTGCGTACCAATCCCACTGGAGCTAATGGTGTCCAGTAGCCTAAGAAGCAGGACCTTGCAACTCAGAGAGTAGGGCTGCTTCTCTCCCCTCAGTCCCTCGATGAGGGAGTCTGTTGCCAGCAGTGCTCCCTGAAAATTAAAAACCTAACAAAATACTTTCTGTCAGAAAGCTCAGGAGAGCTCCTGAAAAGCATCCTGTCTCCACTGGGTACAGTATCAAACTGAGTTCTGGAGGAGGGGCATAGAGGGAGGAGCCAGTGCACACCCAGAACTAAAGTCTTTCTTAAAGTGCCCATGTCTCCTGCGGAGCCCGTCTATCCCCATGGTCCTTACGGAGTCCCCAGCATCCTCTAGGACGTTAGAGAAAATAGGATTTTAATACCTACCGGTAAATCCTTTTCTCTTAGTCCGTAGAGGATGCTGGGCACCCGTCCCAGTGCGTACTGTGTCTGCAGTTATTAAATGGCCCTTAACTCCAGAACATTTATGTGGAGATGAAAACATCCAAGGAAGACTTGACCATCTTCCTTGGATGTTTTCCCCCTGTGTGACTGCTCTCCAGCCTCGGAGGGTTGCATCCGTGGTCCCTAGGATCCCGTCCTGGATCCCGAACCATCGCCCCTCTAGGTGGTGAGAACTGTGCAGCCACCAATGGAGTGAGATTCTGGTCTTGGAAGACAGGATTATCCTCCGGTGCATGTGTAGGTGGGATCCGGACCACTTGTCCAACAGGTCCCACTGGAACACTCTGGCATGGAACCTGCCAAACTGAATGGCCTCGTAGGCCGCAACCATCTTCCCCAGCAACTGAATGCATTGATGGATTAACACTCTTGCTGGTTTCAGAATTTGTTTGACCAGACTCTGGATCTCCAGAGCCTTTCCACTAGAAGAAAACCTCTTCTGTGTCCAGTATCACTCCCAAAAACAACAACCGCGTCATTGGGACCAACTGTGATTTTGGCAAGTTTAGGAGCCAACCATGTTGTTGAAGAACTGTCAGGGAGAGTAGATGTTTTGCACCAACTGGTCCCTGGATCTCGCCTTTATCAGGAGATCATCCAAGTACGGGATAATTGTGACTCCTTGCTTGCGAAGGAGAACCATCATTTCCGCCATCACCCTGGTGAAAATCCTCGGAGCCGTGGACAGACCAAACGGCAACGTCTGAAATTGGTAATGACAATCCTGAATTGCAAACCTCAGGTAGCTTGATGCAGTGGCTAAATGGGAACATATAAGTAGGCATCCTTTATGTCTACCAAAACCATGAAATCTCCTTTATCCCCCGGACTGGAGATCACTACCCTGAGAGATTCCATCTTGAAATTGAATTTCTTTAGGTAGAAATTAAGGGATTTCAGATTTAAGATTGGTCTGACTGAGCCATCCGGCTTCGGGACCACGAAGAGGCTTGAATAAAAACCTTCTCCCTGCTGACTAAGGCTGATTTGAACAATCGGTGAGGGGGATACTGTAGCACAGAGATTTTCAACCATTTAGTTAATTTGATCTCGGCAGCTCCCGCAGGTAAGTCAACCTTCTTGCCCTATGTTCCCTCTCAACGGATGAAGACGCATCATTGTCTAACGCAGTCATTTTGTCCCAATTGATATGCAAGAAGTTAAGATTCCCCTTTCTTTGCAGGTAGAGGAAGGAGAAGAGGGAAGAGGTCTGTAGCCTCTTCAAGATCGCAGGAGCAGAGATCGTCCTCTGCTTCTGCCAAATCCACTGCATGACGCTGGGGCTCTCTTGCAGGAGCCCACACCAGTGGGGGCACGTCTAAAACACTTCAGTCAGTTCTGGATTAATTTGGACCTGGACTCGTGTGTTTTACAAATAGTGTCACAAGGGTACAAACTGGGGTTTCAAGACGTTCCCCCTCACCGATTGTTCAAATCGGCCTTAGTCAGCAGGGAGAAGGTTTTTATTCAAGCCTCTTCGTGCTCCCGAAGCCGGACGGCTCAGTCAGACCAATCTTAAATCTGAAATCCCTCAATTTCTACCTAAAGAAATTCAATTTCAAGATGGAATCTCTCAGGGTAGGGATCTCCAGTCCGGAGGAAGGAGATTTCATGGTTTTGGTAGACATAAGGATGCCTAATTACATGTTCCCGTTTAGCCACTGCATCAAGCTACCTGAGGTTTGCAATTCAGGATTGTCATTACCAATTTCAGACGTTGCCGTTTGGTCTGTCCACGGCTCCGAGGATTTTCACCAGGGTGATGGTGGAAATGATGGTTCTCCTTCGCAAGCAAGGAGTCACAATTATGCCGTACTTGGATGATCTCCTGATAAAGGCGAGATCCAGGGACCAGTTGGTGCAAAACATCTACTCTCCCTGACAGTTCTTCAACAACATGGTTGGCTCCTAAACTTGCCAAAATCGCAGTTGGTCCCAATGACGCGGTTGTTGTTTCTGGGAGTAATACTGGACACAGAAGAGGCTTTCTTCCAGTGGAAAGGCTATGGAGTTCCAGAGTCTGGTCAAACAAATTCTGAAACCAGCAAGAGTGTTAATCCATCAATGCATTCTGTTGCTGGGGAAGATGGTTGCGGCCTACGAGGCCATTCAGTTTGGCAGGTTCCATGCCAGAGTGTTCCAGTGGGACCTGTTGGACAAGTGGTCCGGATCCCACCTACACATGCACCGGAGGATAATCCTGTCTTCCAAGACCAGAATCTCACTCCATTGGTGGCTGCACAGTTCTCACCTCCTAGAGGGGCGATGGTTCGGGATCCAGGACTGGATCCTAGGGACCATGGATGCAACCCTTCGAGGCTGGGGAGCAGTCACACAGGGGGAAAACATCCAAGGAAGATGGTCAAGTCTTCCTTGGATGTTTTCATCTCCACATAAATGTTCTGGAGTTAAGGGCCATTTAATAACTGCAGACACAGTACGCACTGGGACGGGTGCCCAGCATCCTCTACGGACTAAGAGAAAAGGATTTACCGGCAGGTATTAAAATCCTATTTTCTCTAACGTCCTAGAGGATGCTGGGGACTCCGTAAGGACCATGGGGATAGATAGGCTCCGCAGGAGACATGGGTACTTTAAGAAAGACTTTAGTTCTGGGTGTGCACTGGCTCCTCCCTCTATGCCCCTCCTCCAGACCTCAGTTTGATACTGTGCCCAGTGGAGACTGGGTGCTTTTCAGGAGCTCTCCTGAGCTTTCTGACAGGAAGTATTTTGTTAGGTTTTTAATTTTCAGGGAGCACTGCTGGCAACAGACTCCCTCATCGAGGGACTGAGGGGAGAGAAGCAGCCCTACTCTCTGAGTTGCAAGGTCCTGCTTCTTAGGCTACTGGACACCATTAGCTCCAGAGGGATTGGTACGCAGGATCTCACCCTCGCCGTCCGTCCCAGAGCCGCGCCTCCGTCCCCCTTGCAGAGCCGGAAGATAGAAGCCGGGTGAGTATGAGAAGAAAAGAAGACTTCAGAGGCGGCAGAAGACTTCATGATCTTCACTGAAGTAACGCACAGCACTGCAGCTGTGCGCCATTGCTCCCATACACCTCACACACTCCGGTCACTGTAAGGGTGCAGGGCGCAGGGGGGGGGGGGCACCCTGGGCAGCAATATAAACCTCTTTTTGGCAAAAATATAACACATATACAGCCGGGCACTGTATATATGTATGAGCCCCCGCCAATTTTACAGTTTAAGCGGGACAGAAGCCTGCCGCCGAGGGTGCGGGGCTTCTCCCTCAGCACTCACCAGCGCCATTTTTTCTTCACAGCACCGCTGAGAGGAAGCTCCCCGGACTCTCCCCTGCTTATACCACGGTAGACAAGAGAGTTGAAAAGAGGGGGGGGGGCACATAATTTGGCGCAAATTACATGCTGCAGTACTACTGGGCAAACATTAAGTTACTGTGTATTCCTGGGTTATATAGCGCTGGGGTGTGTGCTGGCATACTCTCTCTCTGTCTCTCCAAAGGGCCTTGTGGGGAAACTGTCTTCAGAAAAAGCATTCCCTGTGTGTGTGGTGTGTCGGTACACGTGTGTCGACATGTCTGAGGAAGAAGGCTATATTAGAGAGGAGCAGGAGCAAATGAATGTGGTGTCTCCGCCGACAGCTGATTGGATGGATATGTGGAATGTTTTAAATGCTAGTGTAAACTCATTGCACAAAAGATTAGACAAGGCTGAAGCTTTGGGACAGTCAGGGTCTCAACCCATGCCTGATCCTATGTTGCAGGGACTGTCAGGGTCTCATAAGCGCCCACTATCCCAGATTGTTGACACAGATACAGACACGGATTCTGACTCCAGTGTCGATTACGATGATGCAAAGTTACAGCCAAAATTGGCAAAATCCATTCGATATATGATTATGGCAATAAAAGATGTTTTGCACATCAGAGAGGAACCCCCTGTCCCTGACAAGAGGGTACATATGTACAAGGTGAAAAAGCCTGAGGTAACCTTTGAGGGGTTCACACGAGCTGAACGAGTTAAGTGAAAAAGCTTGGGAATCTCCAGATAAAAGACTGCAGATTTCCAAAAGGATTCTTATGGCGTATCCTTTCCCATCAATGGATAGGTTACGATGGGAATCCTCCCCTAGGGTGGACAAAGCATTAACACGCTTATCCAAGAAGGTAGCCCTCCCGTCCCAGTATACGGCTACCCTCAAAGAGTCTGCTGACCGCAAACAGGAGATTACCCTGAAGTCCATTTATACACATTCAGGTACCTTACTCAGACCGGCAATTGCGTCGGCCTGGGTGTGTAGTGCTGTAGCGGCATGGACGGATACCTTATCTGAGGGGATGGATACCCTAGATAAGGATACTATTTTATTGACCCTGGGGCATATAAGAGATGCTGTCCTATATATGTGTGTATGCAAACTACAGGTGGTGCTGCAGGGCTCACACCCTTTTACTTGTCTTGTAGAGCAACTCTGGAGCTGTTTCTGGGTCCAGCTGCTGCAAGAAATCAGCTTGAATGCTTCAGGGGCTGGGGCATGGCCAACATGAGCCCACACTGATGGGGGGTGGTGGTGTATAAAGCGATTTAGGGGTCATCCAAGCGCAACCCCACAAAGGCCGCCATGCCCTGCGTGACCCTTTTCTCTTTTCATATGCAGACGAGGGTTGCAGCCAACTATGCCCACTGCTTGGATGACATCACTATATGCAAATCCATCTGCTGCAGGCCTTCCCCCAGGAATGCTTGCAGTAGTTGTTGCATTTGGTTTGTTGTTAGGGGGTGCTTCAGTATTAGGCAGCCTTCTGCCCTCCCACATTCGTCTGAAAATGTGTTCTCCCTGCAGTTGTTGTTCCCAGATGAGAGTTCCCTTGTGCTTCCTCAGTTGAATCTCCTTAACTTGACAGGGGTGTGCCCGAGCAGCCGCCCTCCACAGCCCTATCCCAACACATACTTATCTTGCATATGAGATCTCTTGATCATGAAGATAGTTCTCACAGGGTGAGTTTCTTCCATTACATTTTAAAGTAGGAAGGTACAAATTACATATTCAAATTACATATATGTGCTGGATTCAAATGTTTTCCCCCCTTCCTTTCTCAATTGTGCCCATCAGCAGCTATTCTAATGTTGCTGCCAATGGGTGTGACGCATTCATTTCTTCTGTGGGGTACACTGGACTCCACAAGGATTCACATTGTATGTACACCAGAGTAGGATCTTGATCTGAGGCACCCACAGGCTCAAAGCTTTTGACTGTTCCCAAGATGCTCAGCGCCCCCTCCTCTATAACCTCGCTTCCATGAACAGGGAGCTCAGTTTGTAGTTGGTGCCTTCAGTAGCAGGCCACTTAACAGGGGGCTGCCTCAGGCAGCCTATTCTTAGCTATTAATTTTGGCAAGAAAAGAATAACTTTTTTTATAAGAATCTACAAGGGCTGCAGCAGGCTAGGTCTAATAGACCTCTTTACTGCAGCTCCATCACTCCCAGTGGCGCAGTATACTCCCGTGCCCCGGTTGCTGGGTCACTGCAGCGGAGGCTCCGGTTTCTTCCTAAGGTCAGTCACACACACACCGCCCTCCGGGATCACGAGGCCGCTGATGGGGGCGGGCCGTGTGCGCACTGGCGTGGACACTGATTACTGGGCAGCCGCTCCACTAGCCACCAGGGACAGTTAAGGAGCACAGCTCTGGGGGTTTTTCTCCTATATTAACCCCATTTTGTACTACCCGCAGTGCATTGTGATAGGTAATGGGGCCTGATTCAGGTTGGATCGCAATCCAACTGCAAAAACTGCTAAGAGCATACGCATCCGCCTGCATTTTCTGCGGCACCCCGCAGATAATGCGATCACCTCTGCCTGTGAATCGGTGAAGGGGGGGGGGGGAGGGGGGTCAACAACACTCCATTTCCAAGTCGGAGATGGAGCGGTGCGGGGGCACGGTTTCAAAATGGGGTCGGCAACGGAGAAACAGGAGGCGTGGTCAGAGCAGCTGCATGACATCACATGGGCCGGACTCTGCCAGTGGAGCCCCAGCGTCATGAGGTAGATTTTGTAGAGGCCGGGGAGGACTTCTGTTCCTGGGAACTAGCTGTGTTGTGCAGCTTTATTCCTCTGCCCCTACCTCTGGCAAGAAAGGACGCACCTCGCACTTTCTTGTTTCTTTGTGACCGAAAGGACTGCATTTGATAATGCGGAGCTTTCTTATGCTGTGAGGGAACATAAGGTAAAAAATTTGATTTTCCAACTGTAGCTGTGCGTGTTAATGCTTTGTCCATCCTACGGGAGGATTTCCATCGTAACCTATCCGTTGATGGAAAAGGATACGCCATAAGAATCCTTTTGGAAATCTGCAGTCTTTTATCTGGAGATTCCCAAGCTTTTTCACATAACTCGTTCAGCTCGTGTGACCCCCTCAAAGGTTACCTCAGGCTTCTTTCCCTTGTACATATGTACCCTCTTGTCAGGGACAGGGGGTTCCTCTGTGATGTGCAAAACATCTTTTATTGCCATAATCATATATCGAATGGATTTTGCCAATTTTGGCTGTAACTTTGCATCATCGTAATCGACACTGGAGTCAGAATCCGTGTCGGTATCTGTGTCAACAATCTGGGATAGTGGGCGCTTATGAGACCCTGACAGTCCCTGCAACATAGGATCAGGCATGGGTTGAGTCCCTGACTGTCCCAAAGCTTCAGCCTTGTCTAATCTTTTGTACAATGAGTTTACACTAGCATTTAAAACATTCCACATATCCATCCAATCAGGTGTCAGCGGAGACACCACATTAATTTGCTCCCGCTCCTCTCTAATATAGCCTTCTTCCTCAGACATGTCGACACATGTGTACCGACACACCACACACACAGGGAATACTTTTTCTGAAGACAGTTTCCCCACAAGGCCCTTTGGAGAGACAGAGAGAGAGTATGCCAGCACACTCCCCAGCGCTATATAACCCAGGAATAACACAGTAACTTAATGTTTGTCCAGTAGCGCTGCTGTATGTAATTTGCGCCGAATTATGTGCCCCCCCTCTCTTTTCAACCCTCTTCTCTACCGTGGTATAAGCAGGGGAGAGTCCGGGGAGCTTCCTCTCAGCGGTGCTGAGGAGAAAAAATGGCGCTGGTGAGTGCTGAGGGAGAAGCCCCGCCCCCTCGGCGGCGGGCTTCTGTCCCGCTTAAACTGTAAAATTGGTGGGGGCTCATACATATATACAGTGCCCAGCTGTATATATGTTATATTTTTGCCAAAAAGAGGTTTATATTGCTGCCCAGGGCGCCCCCCCTGCGCCCTGCACCCTTACAGTGACCGGAGTATGTGAGGTGTATGGGAGCAATGGCGCACAGCTGCAGTGCTGTGCGCTACCTCAGTGAAGATCATGAACTCTGTGGAGCCCGTCTATCCCCATGGTCCTTACGGAGTCCCCAGCATCCTCTAGGACGTTAGAGAAACTAGGATTTTAATACCTACCGGTAAATCCTTTTCTCTTAGTCTGTTGAGGATGCTGGGCACCCGTCCCAGTGTGTACTGTGTCTGCAGTTATTAAATGGCCCTTAACTCCAGAACATTTATGTGGAGACAACTTTCCTGACTTGACCATCTTCCTTGGACGTTTTAGATGAATGCTTATTAGCCTTTGTCAGTATGGACTTTTGCAAAATGTCTCTGTGGCGCAATCAGTTAGTATGTACGGCTATTAACCATAAGGTTGGTGGTTCAATCCCACCCAGGGACCTAATTTCACTTGTTATCAGATTTTGGTGATCTTTAAGTAGACAAGTCAAATTTCATACCCCCTGTTATTGTGTAGGGTACCTGGCCTTCTCTGATGTTATCAGAGTTAGATTTGATTCAGTGATTTTATAAAAAAAGCTAGGAAGCACAATTTAGCAGTGGGTTGCAGAGAAAAAAAATATGCTGGCAGAAAAATCCAATTGAGTGATTAAACAGCTCTTTATTTTCTGGCTTTATTTTTATGCTAACAAATTTGTTCTCTGAAAAGTGTCCACAAAGCCAAGTCTCTGATTAACACCTTTGTAAGGATGGTTTTTCACCTATTACTAAATTAAACTTGCTTCATTGGAAAGGCAGCAAGATGCATCCTCATTTCAATGTCTACTGAAATAATACAGGTTGACACCAGGAAACATTAACGCCACTGCATCCTTGCTGCTTTCTCATGTGGAAGTCTGTTTAATGTGAAAACAAGGTGATATCTAATTAGCACACAGGTAAGGAATTAAGAAAATCTTTATTTAAGGGTGAAGATGTTTCTCACAAAATCGTTGCCCCAATGCATCATTGAAATTCAAGCTGGAAAGATGATTTTAATATATCACTTGTACATTTTGTATTGCTCTTCTGGTGACAATGTAGTTTGTTTTTGTCAATTACCATTTTAATAATAGGGTAAAGAAAATGAAGTGGATTTTTGAAAGAAAACAATACTGTCAATATACTATTAAAACAAATTAAAATGGTAAAAGTTATTGTACTTAAAGTAAAAATAAAAGAGCCAAAATATCAATCCCAGTTTTGGAATACTTTAATTAACAAACAAAAAAATGCATATAGCAGAGGATAGTTTCAATCTGCCTACCTCTGGGTTATGGGCCCAGCATGCTTCCATTGCTGTACTCTGCTGCACATGTAAGTGCAAGAGATCCTGAAGCACTCACTCATCATGGGAAAGTACCAATGTGTTTCTTCGTTGGTTGATAGAAGAAACATCTTACAAAAACTCTCCAGATTATTGACTTTATTAAGTTTTTCTAGGAAACGTTTTAGATGAATGCTTATTAGCCTTTGTCAGTATGTACTGTTTGCAAAGTGTCTCTGTGGCGCAATCAGTTAGTGTGTACGGCTATTAACCAAAAGGTTGGTGGTTCAATCCCACCCAGGGACGTAATTGACCTTGTTATCAGATTTTGGTGATATTTAAGAAGACAAGTCAAAATTTCAAACCCCCTCTTATTGTGTAGGGTACCTGGCCTTCTCTGATGTAATCAGAGTTAGATTTGATTCAGTGATTTTATAAAAACAGCTAGGAAGCACAATTTAGCAGTGGTTTGCAGAGAAAAAAAATATGCTGGCAGAAAATCCAATTGAGTGATTAAACAGCTCTTAATTTTCTTGCTTTATTTTTATGCTAACAAATTTGTTCTCTGAAAAGTGTCCACAAAGCCAAGTCTCTGATTAACACCTTTGTAGGGATGGTTTTTCACCTATTACTAAATTAAACTTGCTTCATTGGAAAGGCAGCAAGATGCATCCTCATTTCAATGTCTACTGAAATAATACAGGTTGACACCAGGAAACATTAACGCCACTGCATCCTTGCTGCTTTCTCATGTGGAAGTCTGTTTAATGTGAAAACAAGGTGATATCTAATTAGCACACAGGTAAGGAATTACGAAAATCTTTATTTAAGGGTGAAGATGTTTCTCACAAAATCGTTGCCCCAATGCATCATTGAAATTCAAGCTGGAAAGATGATTTTAATATATCACTTGTACATTTTGTATTGCTCTTCTGGTGACAATGTAGTTTTTTTTGTCAATTACCATTTTAATAACAGGGTAAAGAAAATTAAGTGGATTTTTGAAAGAAAACTATACTGTCAATATACTATTAAAACAAATTAAAATGGTAAAAGTTATTGTACTTAAAGTAAAAATAAAAGAGCAAAAATATCAATCCCAGTTTTGATTACTTAAATTAACAAAAAAAATGCATATAGCAAAGGATAGTTTCAATCTGCCTACCTCTGGGTTATGGGTCCAGCATGCTTCCATTGCAGTACTCTGCTGCACATGTAAGTGCAAGAGATCCTGAAGCACTCACTCATCATGGGAAAGTACCAATGTGTTTATTCGTTAGTTGATGGAAGAAACATCTTACAAAAACTCTCCAGATTATTGATTTTTTAATGTTTTTCTAGGAAACGTTCCAGATGTATGCTTATTAGCCTTTGTCAGTAGGCACTTTTTGCAAAGTGTCTCTGTGGCGCAATCGGTTAGTGTGTTTGGCTATTAACCGAAAGGTTGGTGGTTCAATCCCACCCAGGGACCTAATTTCCCTTGTTATCAGATTTTGGTGATCTTTAAGTAGACAAGTCAAAATTTCAAACCCCCTGTTACGGTGTAGGGTACCTGGCCTTCTCTGATGTAATCAGAGTTAGATTTGATTCAGTGATTTTATAAAAACAGCTAGGAAGCACAATTTAGCAGTGGGTTGCAGAGAAAAAAAATATGCTGGCAGAAAAATCCAATTGAGTGATTAAACAGCTCTTCATTTTCTGGCTTTATTTTTATGCTAACAAATTTGTTCTCTGAAAAGTGTCCACAAAGCCAAGTCTCTGATTAACACCTTTGTAAGGATGGTTTTTCACCTATTACTAAATTAAACTTGCTTCATTGGAAAGACAGCAAGATGCATCCTCATTTCAATGTCTACTGAAATAATACAAGTTGACACCAGGAAACATTAACGCCACTGCATCCTTGCTGCTTTCTCATGTGGAAGTCTGTTTAATATGAAATCAAGGTGATATCTAATTAGCACACAGGTAAGGAATTAAGAAAATCTTTATTTAAGGGTGAAGATGTTTCTCACAAAATCGTTGCCCCAATGCATCATTGAAATTCAAGCTGGAAAGATGATTTTAATATATCACTTGTACATTTTGTATTGCTCTTCTGGTGACAATGTAGTTTGTTTTTGTCAATTACCATTTTAATAATAGGGTAAAGAAAATGAAGTGGATTTTTGAAAGAAAACAATACTGTCAATATACTATTAAAACAAATTAAAATGGTAAAAGTTATTGTACTTAAAGTAAAAATAAAAGAGCCAAAATATCAATCCCAGTTTTGGAATACTTTAATTAACAAACAAAAAAATGCATATAGCAGAGGATAGTTTCAATCTGCCTACCTCTGGGTTATGGGCCCAGCATGCTTCCATTGCTGTACTCTGCTGCACATGTAAGTGCAAGAGATCCTGAAGCACTCACTCATCATGGGAAAGTACCAATGTGTTTCTTCGTTGGTTGATAGAAGAAACATCTTACAAAAACTCTCCAGATTATTGACTTTATTAAGTTTTTCTAGGAAACGTTTTAGATGAATGCTTATTAGCCTTTGTCAGTATGTACTGTTTGCAAAGTGTCTCTGTGGCGCAATCAGTTAGTGTGTACGGCTATTAACCAAAAGGTTGGTGGTTCAATCCCACCCAGGACCTAATTTCCCTTGTTATCAGATTTTGGTGATCTTTAAGTAGACAAGTCAAAATTTCAAACCCCCTGTTACGGTGTAGGGTACCTGGCCTTCTCTGATGTAATCAGAGTTAGATTTGATTCAGTGATTTTATAAAAACAGCTAGGAAGCACAATTTAGCAGTGGGTTGCAGAGAAAAAAAATATGCTGGCAGAAAAATCCAATTGAGTGATTAAACAGCTCTTCATTTTCTGGCTTTATTTTTATGCTAACAAATTTGTTCTCTGAAAAGTGTCCACAAAGCCAAGTCTCTGATTAACACCTTTGTAAGGATGGTTTTTCACCTATTACTAAATTAAACTTGCTTCATTGGAAAGGCAGCAAGATGCATCCTCATTTCAATGTCTACTGAAATAATACAAGTTGACACCAGGAAACATTAACGCCACTGCATCCTTGCTGCTTTCTCATGTGGAAGTCTGTTTAATATGAAAACAAGGTGATATCTAATTAGCACACAGGTAAGGAATTAAGAAAATCTTTATTTAAGGGTGAAGATGTTTCTCACAAAATCGTTGCCCCAATGCATCATTGAAATTCAAGCTGGAAAGATGATTTTAATATATCACTTGTACATTTTGTATTGCTCTTCTGGTGACAATGTAGTTTGTTTTTGTCAATTACCATTTTAATAATAGGGTAAAGAAAATGAAGTGGATTTTTGAAAGAAAATAATACTGTCAATATACTATTAAAACAAATTAAAATGGTAAAAGTTATTGTACTTTAAGTAAAAATAAAAGAGCCAAAATATCAATCCCAGTTTTGGATTACTTTAATTAACAAAAAAAAATGCATATAGCAGAAGATAGTTTCAATCTGCCTACCTCTGGGTTATGGGCCCAGTATGCTTCCATTGCTGTACTCTGCTGCACATGTAAGTGCAAGAGATCCTGAAGCACTCACTCATCATGGGAAAGTACCAATGTGTTTCTTCGTTGGTTGATGGAAGAAACATCTTACAAAAACTCTCCAGATTATTGACTTTTTAAAGTTTTTCTAGGAAACGTTTTAGATGAATGCTTATTAGCCTTTGTCAGTATGTACTTTTGCAAAGTGTCTCTGTGGCGCAATCAGTTAGTATGTACGGCTATTAACCAAAAGGTTGGTGGTTCAATCCCACCCAGGGACCTAATTGACCTTGTTATCAGATTTTGGTGATTTTTAAGTAGACAAGTCAAAATTTCAAACCCCCTGTTATGGTGTAGGGTACCTGGCCTTCTCTGATGTAATCAGAGTTAGATTTGATTCAGTGATTTTATAAAAACAGCTAGGAAGCACAATTTAGCAGTGGTTTGCAGAGAAAAAAAATATGCTGGCAGAAAAATCCAATTGAGTGATTAAACAGCTCTTTATTTTCTGGCTTTATTTTTATGCTAACAAATTTGTTCTCTGAAAAGTGTCCACAAAGCCAAGTCTCTGATTAACACCTTTGTAAGGATGGTTTTTCACCTATTACTAAATTAAACTTGCTTCATTGGAAAGGCAGCAAGATGCATCCTCATTTCAATGTCTACTGAAATAATACAGGTTGACACCAGGAAACATTAACGCCACTGCATCCTTGCTGCTTTCTCATGTGGAAGTCTGTTTAATGTGAAAACAAGGTGATATCTAATTAGCACACAGGTAAGGAATTAAGAAAATCTTTATTTAAGGGTGAAGATGTTTCTCACAAAATCGTTGCCCCAATGCATCATTGAAATTCAAGCTGGAAAGATGATTTTAATATATCACTTGTACATTTTGTATTGCTCTTCTGGTGACAATGTAGTTTGTTTTTGTCAATTACCATTTTAATAATAGGGTAAAGAAAATTAAGTGGATTTTTGAAAGAAAACAATACTGTCAATATACTATTAAAACAAATTAAAATGGTAAAAGTTATTGTACTTTAAGTAAAAATAAAAGAGCCAAAATATCAATCCCAGTTTTGGATTACTTTAATTAACAAACAAAAAAATGCATATAGCAGAGGATAGTTTCAATCTGCCTACCTCTGGGTTATGGGCCCAGCATGCTTCCATTGCTGTACTCTGCTGCACATGTAAGTGCAAGAGATCCTGAAGCACTCACTCATCATGGGAAAGTACCAATGTGTTTCTTCGTTGGTTGATAGAAGAAACATCTTACAAAAACTCTCCAGATTATTGACTTTTTTAAGTTTTTCTAGGAAACGTTTTAGATGAATGCTTATTAGCATTTGTCAGTATGTACTTTTGCAAAGTGTCTCTGTGGCGCAATCAGTTAGTGTGTACGGCTATTAACCAAAAGGTTGGTGGTTCAATCCCACCCAGGGACGTACTTGACCTTGTTATCAGATTTTGGTGATCTTTAAGTAGACAAGTCAAATTTCATACCCCCTGTTATGGTGTAGGGTACCTGGCCTTCTCTGATGTAATCAGAGTTAGATTTGATTAAGTGATTTTATAAAAACATCTAGGAAGCACAATTTAGCAGTGGGTTGCAGAGAAAAAGAAATATGCTGGCAAAAAAATCAAATTGCGTGATTAAACAGCTCTTCATTTTCTGGCTTTATTTTTATGCTAACAAATTTGTTCTCTGAAAAGTGTCCACAAAGCCAAGTCTCTGATTAACACCTTTGTAGGGATGGTTTTTCACCTATTACTAAATTAAACTTGCTTCATTGGAAAGGCAGCAAGATGTATCCTCATTTCAATGTCTACTGAAATAATACAGGTTGACACCAGGAAACATTAACGCCACTGCATCCTTGCTGCTTTCTCATGTGGAAGTCTGTTTAATGTGAAAACAAGGTGATATCTAATTAGCACACAGGTAAGGAATTAAGAAAATCTTTATTTAAGGGTGAAGATGTTTCTCACAAAATTGTTGACCCAATGCATCATTGAAATTCAAGCTGGAAAGATGATTTTAATATATCACTTGTACATTTTGTATTGCTCTTCTGGTGACAATGTAGTTTGTTTTTGTCAATTACCATTTTAATAATAGGGTAAAGAAAATGAAGTGGATTTTTGAAAGAAAACAATACTGTCAATATACTATTAAAACAAATTAAAATGGTAAAAGTTATTGTACTTTAAGTAAAAATAAAAGAGACAAAATATCAATCCCAGTTTTGGATTACTTTAATTAACAAAAAAAAATGCATATAGCAGAGGATAGTTTCAATCTGCCTACCTCTGGGTTATGGGCCCAGCATGCTTCCATTGCAGTACTCTGCTGCACATGTAAGTGCAAGAGATCCTGAAGCACTCACTCATCATGGGAAAGTACCAATGTGTTTCTTCGTTGGTTGATGGAAGAAACATCTTACAAAAACTCTCCAGATTATTGACTTTTTAAAGTTTTTCTAGGAAACGTTTTAGATGAATGCTTATTAGCCTTTGTCAGTATGGACTTTTGCAAAGTGTCTCTGTGGCGCAATCAGTTAGTATGTACGGCTATTAACCATAAGGTTGGTGGTTCAATCCCACCCAGGGACCTAATTGACCTTGTTATCAGATTTTGGTGAACTTTAAGTAGACAAGTCAAATTTCATACCCCCTGTTATTGTGTAGGGTACCTGGCCTTCTCTGATGTTATCAGAGTTAGATTTGATTCAGTGATTTTATAAAAAAAGCTAGGAAGCACAATTTAGCAGTGGGTTGCAGAGAAAAAAAATATGCTGGCAGAAAAATCCAATTGAGTGATTAAACAGCTCTTTATTTTCTGGCTTTATTTTTATGCTAACAAATTTGTTCTCTGAAAAGTGTCCACAAAGCCAAGTCTCTGATTAACACCTTTGTAAGGATGGTTTTTCACCTATTACTAAATTAAACTTGCTTCATTGGAAAGGCAGCAAGATGCATCCTCATTTCAATGTCTACTGAAATAATACAGGTTGACACCAGGAAACATTAACGCCACTGCATCCTTGCTGCTTTCTCATGTGGAAGTCTGTTTAATGTGAAAACAAGGTGATATCTAATTAGCACACAGGTAAGGAATTAAGAAAATCTTTATTTAAGGGTGAAGATGTTTCTCACAAAATCGTTGCCCCAATGCATCATTGAAATTCAAGCTGGAAAGATGATTTTAATATATCACTTGTACAGTTTGTATTGCTCTTCTGGTGACAATGTAGTTTGTTTTTGTCAATTACCATTTTAATAATAGGGTAAAGAAAATGAAGTGGATTTTTGAAAGAAAACAATACTGTCAATATACTATTAAAACAAATTAAAATGGTAAAAGTTATTGTACTTTAAGTAAAAATAAAAGAGCCAAAATATCAATCCCAGTTTTGGAATACTTTAATTAACAAACAAAAAAATGCATATAGCAGAGGATAGTTTCAATCTGCCAACCTCTGGGTTATGGGCCCAGCATGCTTCCATTGCTGTACTCTGCTGCACATGTAAGTGCAAGAGATCCTGAAGCACTCACTCATCATGGGAAAGTACCAATGTGTTTCTTCGTTGGTTGATAGAAGAAACATCTTTATTTAAGGGTGAAGATGTTTCTCACAAAATTGTTGCCCCAATGCATCATTGAAATTCAAGCTGGAAAGATGATTTTAATATATCACTTGTACATTTTGTATTGCTCTTCTGGTGACAATGTAGTTTTTTTTGTCAATTACCATTTTAATAACAGGGTAAAGAAAATTAAGTGGATTTTTGAAAGAAAACTATACTGTCAATATACTATTAAAACAAATTAAAATGGTAAAAGTTATTGTACTTTAAGTAAAAATAAAAGAGCAAAAATATCAATCCCAGTTTTGATTACTTAAATTAACAAAAAAAATGCATATAGCAAAGGATAGTTTCAATCTGCCTACCTCTGGGTTATGGGTCCAGCATGCTTCCATTGCAGTACTCTGCTGCACATGTAAGTGCAAGAGATCCTGAAGCACTCACTCATCATGGGAAAGTACCAATGTGTTTATTCGTTAGTTGATGGAAGAAACATCTTACAAAAACTCTCCAGATTATTGATTTTTTAATGTTTTTCTAGGAAACGTTCCAGATGTATGCTTATTAGCCTTTGTCAGTAGGCACTTTTTGCAAAGTGTCTCTGTGGCGCAATCGGTTAGTGTGTTTGGCTGTTAACCGAATACCCCCTGTTATTGTGTAGGGTACCTGGCCTTCTCTGATGTTATCAGAGTTAGATTTGATTCAGTGATTTTATAAAAAAAGCTAGGAAGCACAATTTAGCAGTGGGTTGCAGAGAAAAAAAATATGCTGGCAGAAAAATCCAATTGAGTGATTAAACAGCTCTTTATTTTCTGGCTTTATTTTTATGCTAACAAATTTGTTCTCTGAAAAGTGTCCACAAAGCCAAGTCTCTGATTAACACCTTTGTAAGGATGGTTTTTCACCTATTACTAAATTAAACTTGCTTCATTGGAAAGGCAGCAAGATGCATCCTCATTTCAATGTCTACTGAAATAATACAGGTTGACACCAGGAAACATTAACGCCACTGCATCCTTGCTGCTTTCTCATGTGGAAGTCTGTTTAATGTGAAAACAAGGTGATATCTAATTAGCACACAGGTAAGGAATTAAGAAAATCTTTATTTAAGGGTGAAGATGTTTCTCACAAAATCGTTGCCCCAATGCATCATTGAAATTCAAGCTGGAAAGATGATTTTAATATATCACTTGTACAGTTTGTATTGCTCTTCTGGTGACAATGTAGTTTGTTTTTGTCAATTACCATTTTAATAATAGGGTAAAGAAAATGAAGTGGATTTTTGAAAGAAAACAATACTGTCAATATACTATTAAAACAAATTAAAATGGTAAAAGTTATTGTACTTTAAGTAAAAATAAAAGAGCCAAAATATCAATCCCAGTTTTGGAATACTTTAATTAACAAACAAAAAAATGCATATAGCAGAGGATAGTTTCAATCTGCCTACCTCTGGGTTATGGGCCCAGCATGCTTCCATTGCTGTACTCTGCTGCACATGTAAGTGCAAGAGATCCTGAAGCACTCACTCATCATGGGAAAGTACCAATGTGTTTCTTCGTTGGTTGATAGAAGAAACATCTTACAAAAACTCTCCAGATTATTGACTTTATTAAGTTTTTCTAGGAAACGTTTTAGATGAATGCTTATTAGCCTTTGTCAGTAGGCACTTTTTGCAAAGTGTCTCTGTGGCGCAATCGGTTAGTGTGTTCGGCTATTAACCGAAAGGTTGGTGGTTCAATCCCACCCAGGGACCTAATTAAACTTGTGATCAGATTTTGGTGATATTTAAGTAGACAAGTCAAAATTTCAAACCCCCTCTAATGGTGTAGGGTACATGGCCTTCTCTGATGTAATCAGAGTTAGATTTGATTCAGTGATTTTATAAAAAAAACAGCTAGGAAGCACAATTTAGCAGTGGGTTGCAGAGAAAAAAAATATGCTGGCAGAAAAATCCAATCGAGTGATTAAACAGCTCTTCATTTTCTGGCTTTATTTTTATGCTAACAAATTTGTTCTCTGAAAAGTGTCCACAAAGCCAAGTCTCTGATTAACACCTTTGTAAGGATGGTTTTTCACCTATTACTAAATTAAACTTGCTTCATTGGAAAGGCAGCAAGATGCATCCTCATTTCAATGTCTACTGAAATAATACAAGTTGACACCAAGAAACATTAACGCCACTGCTTCCTTGCTGCTTTCTCATGTGGAAGTCTGTTTAATGTGAAAACAAGGTGATATCTAATTAGCACACAGGTAAGGAATTAAGAAAATCTTTATTTAAGGGTGAAGATGTTTCTCACAAATTTGTTGACCCAATGCATCATTGAAATTCAAGCTGGAAAGATGATTTTAATATATCACTTGTACATTTTGTATTGCTCTTCTGGTGACAATGTAGTTTGTTTTTGTCAATTACCATTTTAATAATAGGGTAAAGAAAATGAAGTGGATTTTTGAAAGAAAACAATACTGTCAATATACTATTAAAACAAATTAAAATGGTAAAAGTTATTGTACTTTAAGTTAAAATAAAAGAGACAAAATATCAATCCCAGTTTTGGATTACTTTAATTAACAAAAAAAAATGCATATAGCAGAGGATAGTTTCAATCTGCCTACCTCTGGGTTATGGGCCCATCATGCTTCCATTGCAGTACTCTGCTGCACATGTAAGTGCAAGAGATCCTGAAGCACTCACTCATCATGGGAAAGTACCAATGTGTTTCTTCGTTGGTTGATGGAAGAAACATCTTACAAAAACTCTCCAGATTATTGACTTTTTAAAGTTTTTCTAGGAAACGTTTTAGATGAATGCTTATTAGCCTTTGTCAGTATGGACTTTTGCAAAATGTCTCTGTGGCGCAATCAGTTAGTATGTACGGCTATTAACCATAAGGTTGGTGGTTCAATCCCACCCAGGGACCTAATTTCCCTTGTTATCAGATTTTGGTGATCTTTAAGTAGACAAGTCAAAATTTCAAACCCCCTGTTACGGTGTAGGGTACCTGGCCTTCTCTGATGTAATCAGAGTTAGATTTGATTCAGTGATTTTATAAAAACAGCTAGGAAGCACAATTTAGCAGTGGGTTGCAGAGAAAAAAAATATGCTGGCAGAAAAATCCAATTGAGTGATTAAACAGCTCTTCATTTTCTGGCTTTATTTTTATGCTAACAAATTTGTTCTCTGAAAAGTGTC
This sequence comes from Pseudophryne corroboree, assembly GCF_028390025.1. Lineage (NCBI taxonomy): Eukaryota > Metazoa > Chordata > Amphibia > Anura > Myobatrachidae > Pseudophryne > Pseudophryne corroboree. The sequence goes on from NW_026970106.1 coordinate 61,058, forward strand.
CACAAAGCCAAGTCTCTGATTAACACCTTTGTAAGGATGGTTTTTCACCTATTACTAAATTAAACTTGCTTCATTGGAAAGGCAGCAAGATGCATCCTCATTTCAATGTCTACTGAAATAATACAAGTTGACACCAGGAAACATTAACGCCACTGCATCCTTGCTGCTTTCTCATGTGGAAGTCTGTTTAATATGAAAACAAGGTGATATCTAATTAGCACACAGGTAAGGAATTAAGAAAATCTTTATTTAAGGGTGAAGATGTTTCTCACAAAATCGTTGCCCCAATGCATCATTGAAATTCAAGCTGGAAAGATGATTTTAATATATCACTTGTACATTTTGTATTGCTCTTCTGGTGACAATGTAGTTTGTTTTTGTCAATTACCATTTTAATAATAGGGTAAAGAAAATGAAGTGGATTTTTGAAAGAAAACAATACTGTCAATATACTATTAAAACAAATTAAAATGGTAAAAGTTGTTGTACTTTAAGTAAAAATAAAAGAGCCAAAATATCAATCCCAGTTTTGGATTACTTTAATTAACAAAAAAAAATGCATATAGCAGAAGATAGTTTCAATCTGCCTACCTCTGGGTTATGGGCCCAGCATGCTTCCATTGCTGTACTCTGCTGCACATGTAAGTGCAAGAGATCCTGAAGCACTCACTCATCATGGGAAAGTACCAATGTGTTTCTTCGTTGGTTGATGGAAGAAACATCTTACAAAAACTCTCCAGATTATTGACTTTTTAAAGTTTTTCTAGGAAACGTTTTAGATGAATGCTTATTAGCCTTTGTCAGTATGTACTTTTGCAAAGTGTCTCTGTGGCGCAATCAGTTAGTATGTACGGCTATTAACCAAAAGGTTGGTGGTTCAATCCCACCCAGGGACCTAATTGACCTTGTTATCAGATTTTGGTGATTTTTAAGTAGACAAGTCAAAATTTCAAACCCCCTGTTATGGTGTAGGGTACCTGGCCTTCTCTGATGTAATCAGAGTTAGATTTGATTCAGTGATTTTATAAAAACAGCTAGGAAGCACAATTTAGCAGTGGTTTGCAGAGAAAAAAAATATGCTGGCAGAAAAATCCAATTGAGTGATTAAACAGCTCTTTATTTTCTGGCTTTATTTTTATGCTAACAAATTTGTTCTCTGAAAAGTGTCCACAAAGCCAAGTCTCTGATTAACACCTTTGTAAGGATGGTTTTTCACCTATTACTAAATTAAACTTGCTTCATTGGAAAGGCAGCAAGATGCATCCTCATTTCAATGTCTACTGAAATAATACAGGTTGACACCAGGAAACATTAACGCCACTGCATCCTTGCTGCTTTCTCATGTGGAAGTCTGTTTAATGTGAAAACAAGGTGATATCTAATTAGCACACAGGTAAGGAATTAAGAAAATCTTTATTTAAGGGTGAAGATGTTTCTCACAAAATCGTTGCCCCAATGCATCATTGAAATTCAAGCTGGAAAGATGATTTTAATATATCACTTGTACATTTTGTATTGCTCTTCTGGTGACAATGTAGTTTGTTTTTGTCAATTACCATTTTAATAATAGGGTAAAGAAAATTAAGTGGATTTTTGAAAGAAAACAATACTGTCAATATACTATTAAAACAAATTAAAATGGTAAAAGTTATTGTACTTTAAGTAAAAATAAAAGAGCCAAAATATCAATCCCAGTTTTGGATTACTTTAATTAACAAACAAAAAAATGCATATAGCAGAGGATAGTTTCAATCTGCCTACCTCTGGGTTATGGGCCCAGCATGCTTCCATTGCTGTACTCTGCTGCACATGTAAGTGCAAGAGATCCTGAAGCACTCACTCGTCATGGGAAAGTACCAATGTGTTTCTTCATTGGTTGATAGAAGAAACATCTTACAAAAACTCTCCAGATTATTGACTTTTTTAAGTTTTTCTAGGAAACGTTTTAGATGAATGCTTATTAGCATTTGTCAGTATGGACTTTTGCAAAGTGTCTCTGTGGCGCAATCAGTTAGTGTGTACGGCTATTAATCAAAAGGTTGGTGGTTCAATTCCACCCAGGGACGTACTTGACCTTGTTATCAGATTTTGGTGATCTTTAAGTAGACAAGTCAAATTTCATACCCCCTGTTATGGTGTAGGGTACCTGGCCTTCTCTGATGTAATCAGAGTTAGATTTGATTCAGTGATTTTATAAAAACATCTAGGAAGCACAATTTAGCAGTGGGATGCAGAGAAAAAGAAATATGCTGGCAAAAAAATCAAATTGCGTGATTAAACAGCTCTTCATTTTCTGGCTTTATTTTTATGCTAACAAATTTGTTCTCTGAAAAGTGTCCACAAAGCCAAGTCTCTGATTAACACCTTTGTAGGGATGGTTTTTCACCTATTACTAAATTAAACTTGCTTCATTGGAAAGGCAGCAAGATGTATCCTCATTTCAATGTCTACTGAAATAATACAGGTTGACACCAGGAAACATTAACGCCACTGCATCCTTGCTGCTTTCTCATGTGGAAGTCTGTTTAATGTGAAAACAAGGTGATATCTAATTAGCACACAGGTAAGGAATTAAGAAAATCTTTATTTAAGGGTGAAGATGTTTCTCACAAAATTGTTGACCCAATGCATCATTGAAATTCAAGCTGGAAAGATGATTTTAATATATCACTTGTACATTTTGTATTGCTCTTCTGGTGACAATGTAGTTTGTTTTTGTCAATTACCATTTTAATAATAGGGTAAAGAAAATGAAGTGGATTTTTGAAAGAAAACAATACTGTCAATATACTATTAAAACAAATTAAAATGGTAAAAGTTATTGTACTTTAAGTAAAAATAAAAGAGACAAAATATCAATCCCAGTTTTGGATTACTTTAATTAACAAAAAAAAATGCATATAGCAGAGGATAGTTTCAATCTGCCTACCTCTGGGTTATGGGCCCAGCATGCTTCCATTGCAGTACTCTGCTGCACATGTAAGTGCAAGAGATCCTGAAGCACTCACTCATCATGGGAAAGTACCAATGTGTTTCTTCGTTGGTTGATGGAAGAAACATCTTACAAAAACTCTCCAGATTATTGACTTTTTAAAGTTTTTCTAGGAAACGTTTTAGATGAATGCTTATTAGCCTTTGTCAGTATGGACTTTCGCAAAGTGTCTCTGTGGCGCAATCAGTTAGTATGTACGGCTATTAACCATAAGGTTGGTGGTTCAATCCCACCCAGGGACCTAATTGACCTTGTTATCAGATTTTGGTGAACTTTAAGTAGACAGGTCAAAATTTCAAACTCCCTGTTATGGTGTAGGGTACCTGGCCTTCTCTGATGTAATCAGAGTTAGATTTGATTCAGTGATTTTATAAAAACAGCTAGGAAGCACAATTTAGCAGTGGGTTGCAGAGAAAAAAAATATGCTGGCAGAAAAATCCAATTGAGTGATTAAACAGCTCTTCATTTTCTGGCTTTATTTTTATGCTAACAAATTTGTTCTCTGAAAAGTGTCCACAAAGCCAAGTCTCTGATTAACACCTTTGTAAGGATGGTTTTTCACCTATTACTAAATTAAACTTTCTTCATTGGAAAGGCAGCAAGATGCATCCTCATTTCAATGGTAAGTCAACCTTCTTGCCCTATGTTCCCTGTCAACGGATGAAGACGCATCATTATCTACCGCAGTCATTTTGGCCCAATAGATATGCAAGAAGTTTAGATTCCCCTTTCTTTGCAGGTAGAGGAAGGAAAAGGAAGAGGTCTGTAGCCTCTTCAAGATCGCAGGACCAGAGATTGTCCTCTGCTTCTGCCAAATCCACTGCATGACACTGGGGCTTTCTTGCAGGAGCCCACACCAGTGGGGGCACGTCTAAAACTCTTCAGTCAGTTCTGGATTCATTCGGACCTGGACTCGTGGGTTTTACAAATAGTGTCCCAAGGGTACAAACTGGGGTTTCAAGACGTTCCCCCTCACCGATTGTTCAAATTGGCCTTATTCAGCAGGGAGAAGGTTTTTATTCAAGCCTCTTCGTGGTCCCGAAGCCGGACGGCTCAGTCAGACCAATCTTAAATCTGAAATCCCTCAATTTCTTCCTAAAGAAATTCAATTTCAAGATGGAATTTCTCAGGGCAGTGATCTCCAGTCCGGAGGACGGAGATTTCATGGTTTTGGTAGACATAAAGGATGCCTACTTACATGTTCCCATTTAGCCACTGCCTCAAGCTACCTAAGGTTTGCAATTCAGGATTGTCATTACCAATTTCAGACATTGCCGTTTGGTCTGTCCACGGCTCCGAGGATTTTCACCAGGGTGATGGCGGAAATTATGGTTCTCCTTCGCAAGCAAGGAGTCACAATTATCCCGTACTTGGATGATCTCCTGATAAAGGCGAGATCCAGGGACCAGTTGGTGCAAAACATTGCACTCTCCCTGACAGTTCTTCAACAACATGGTTGGCTCCTAAACTTGCCAAAATCGCAGTTGGTCCCAATGACGCGGTTGTTGTTTTTGGGAGTCATACTGTTAGGCGCCAGGGTCCGCTTGATGGTCTGCGCGGCCCGGCGCCTAGCAACTAGAGACGCCGTGCACGTACAGCCGCCGGCTCCCTAGCAACGCTAGACGCCGGGCGCGCTGAGCCGCACGGACCCTAGCAACGGGGACGCCACTGGCGGACCGCGTTCCCCGTTGCTAGGCTTTAGGAAATTAAGATATTCACCTGCTCTCTGGCCGTGCAGCAAGGCAGCTGCACGGCATTTATTCTAATCAGCCTTTAGCAGCTGATTGGAGGACTCCTTGTTAAATACACTCCCAGGGCTTCTCACAGACGCCGGTAATAGCTTCCTGCATGCTGCCTTTGTTTGCTGAGAGTCTGTTTCCAGTCCTGCTGTATCCGGTCATTCCAGTCCGCAGAAGTCCGGTATTCGGGAGTTGTCATCTCATCCCAAGAGGTCGTTTGGTTCCCTGGAGTCCTGACTGATCACCGTTTTATATCCAGTGGTGTTCGTGAGTTGCGGCTCTGCCGTGTGTTGCGGCTCAGCCGCTTTACCTTTTATATTTTGTGTTTGGAGCATTTGCGGAGGGTTCCGCTTCCACAAGTCCTCTCTGGTACTTGGCGGTGCCGGGTAGGAGAATTGGACAAGTGGATATTTTGGTTGTCCTTTTTCCTGGCGGTTTCTCCGCACATATTATAGTTTTGAGTTTGCTTAGCCCCTGGCCTGGTTGTTTAGTTAGAGGGCCTCTTGTTATCACCCTGTCTCAGGTTTCCCTTTGTCTCTCATTAAGACCGGGGGGCATCGAAGTTGGGCAGACATAATCCGCCCTTCAAACGCGGCTGCCAAGGGCTCAAGAAACCATAGTCTCGCAGGGGATTTCTGACAACACGGGTGAGACAACAGAGTTAGGGCGCAAGGGGCTATTTTCCTGTCCTGCTCCCTTCCCCAGCATTCCGTTCCAGTGCTCCAGTCCTTGCCATAAGATCTTCTCTGACCAGAGTGCTGGAATCATAACATTATTACCGGCCATACCAAAACTTAAAATTAAACGGGGTTTAATTTTTTCTCATTCAGTTTTGTGAGAGTTTATCGGCCTCATGAATCCAACAGGTTTAGGGCCAAATCCTGGTCAGCTCTTAGTCAGCCAGATTCAAGAACTTACTCAGATGGTTCAGGATCTTTCTCTTCGGGTGAAGTCGCAGGAAGATCTTTTGCGAGCTTCCCCAAGGGTAGTCCATGAACCAAAGATGCATTTGCCTGACCGTTTTTCTGGTGATAGAAAAGAGTTTTTTTAATTTTAAAGAATCCTGTAAACTTTATTTTCGTTTAAGACCGACTTCCTCGGGTACTGAATCTCAGCGGGTCGGGTTTATTATTTCTTTGCTCCAGGGGGATCCTCAGACCTGGGCATTTGGTTTAAGAGCAGAGGATCCGGCATTGTTGTCAATTGACGCTTTTTTTGAGTCTTTAGGGCTCTTGTATGATGACCCTGATAGAGAGGCGTCCGCTGAAAGTCAGTTGCGCGCTCTCAGACAGGGTAGAAATCCTGCAGAGGTTTATTGTACGGAGTTTCGCCGTTGGTCGAACGACTGTGGCTGGAATGACCCAGCCCTGCGCAGTCAGTTTCGCCTCGGCTTATCAGAGTCTATAAAAGACAGTCTCCTTCAGTACCCCGCTCCTGAGACTCTCGATAAACTCATGGAGCTTTCTATTAAGATTGATCGTCGTCTCAGAGAGCGGAGGGCTGAAAAAGGAGCACCTGTAAGGTCAAGTCCGTGTGTATATTCCATTCCTGAAGACGTAGAGGAGACCATGCAGATGGGTCTCTCCCGGCTGTCTCCTGAAGAAAGAGCCAGAAGGCAAAATTCTGGTCTTTGTCTGTACTGTGGGGGTAAGGGACATTTTGCTCGTAATTGTCCGAACAAGTCGGGAAACGCTTTGACCAGGTGAATTGTGAGGGGGTTCACCTAGGTCTGCAGCTTATCTCCTCGAATAACTCCCTTTTAGTCCCAGTTAAAGTTTCCTTTGGCAGCCTCAGTTCTTTGGTGTCGGCTTTTGTTGACAGTGGAGCTGCAGGAAACTTTATGGATTTAACTTGGGCTAAGGCCTTAGGCATTCCTCAGTTACCTTTGGGTAGGTGTGTCACCATGCATGGCTTAGATGGGAGTCCGCTGTCTAATGGGATTATTTCTCTCCGTACACCCCCTGTACTACTTACAGTAGGAGCTCTACATTCCGAGAAAATCGAGTTCTTTCTTACACATTGCCCAGCAGTTCCAGTTGTTCTGGGTCACCCTTGGCTGGCCTTTCATAATCCCACCATTGATTGGCGGTCGGGGGAGATTTCACATTGGGGTACTTTTTGTGATAAGGAATGTATCACGTTTCCAGTCAGAGTAGCAGCTATCATTCCAGAACTCATTCCGGTGGAATACCAGGAGTTTGCTGATGTTTTCTCCAAAGGCAATGCGGACATTCTGCCTCCCCATCGGCCTTATGATTGTGCTATTGAGTTAATTCCTGGTGCCGCATTGCCAAAGGGAAGATTATATGCATTATCCGGGCCAGAAACTGCGGCTATGAATGATTATGTAAAGGAGAGCCTTGAGAAAGGATTTATTAGACCATCAAAATCTCCTTTAAGTGCAGGCTTCTTCTTTGTGGAGAAAAAGGATGGCTCGCTTAGACCTTGCATTGATTTTAGAGCCCTGAATAAGATCTCAGTTAAAAACACCTATCCTTTGCCGTTGATTTCTGTACTCTTTGATCAGTTACGTTCTGCTGTGATTTTTTCTAAAATTGACCTTAGAGGAGCGTACAACCTCATCCGAATTAAATCTGGAGATGAGTGGAAAACGGCCTTCAGTACTCAGTCGGGTCACTACGAATACCTGGTGATGCCGTTCGGCCTGTCCAATGCTCCGGCAGTTTTTCAAGACCTCATTAACGATGTGCTCCGTGACTTCCTAGGGAAATTCGTGGTCGTTTACTTAGACGACATCCTGATTTTTTCTAAATCAATGGAACAACATGTTACCCAGGTGCGTCTGGTTCTTCAAAAGTTATGTGAGAATCATTTATATGCCAAGCTGGAGAAGTGTGAGTTTCATGTCACGGAAGTATCTTTTTTAGGGTACATAATTTCCCCTCAGGGATTTTCCATGGAACCAAAGAAACTCCAGGCCATCCTTAGTTGGGCGCAACCCACCAATTTAAAAGCAATTAAGCGTTTTTTAGGGTTTGCGAATTATTATAGGAGGTTCATTCATTCTTTTTCTGACCTGGTTGCTCCCATTGTAGCTCTGACAAAGAAAGGAGCGGATCCTACCAACTGGTCGCGTGAAGCTGAGTTGTCCTTCCGGGCCTTGAAACAAGCCTTTGTCTCGGCTCCAGTCCTCAGACATCCTAATCCGGAATTGCCCTTTGTGGTGGAGGTTGATGCCTCGGAGGTTGGAGTGGGGGCTATCCTTTCTCAAAAGGATCCGGAGTCTCTGGAGTTACATCCTTGTGCCTTTATGTCCAGGAAATTCTCCTCCGCTGAATCCAACTATGATGTTGGTAATCGGGAGTTACTGGCGGTAAAATGGGCTTTCGAGGAGTGGAGGCATTGGCTGGAGGGAGCAAAACATACTATTTCGGTATTGACTGACCATAAGAACCTGCAATAGATTGAATCAGCTAAGCGGCTTAATGCCCGGCAGGCACGTTGGGCATTATTTTTTACGCGTTTCAAATTTATAATCACTTTCAGGCCTGGTTCCAAGAATACTAAGGCTGATGCCCTGTCACATAGCTTTCTTCCGGTTCACAATAACAATCCTGTTACCCCCATACTTCCATCTTCGGTCATCTGGGCGGGCCTCACACAAGATTTATTTACCCAGTTAAAACAGCTTCAACACCAAGCTCCTAGAATTACTCCTGCTGGTCGTCTTTACGTCCCTGAGTTTTTGAGAGTTACTGTTTTAACGGAATTCCATGATAACAAAGTTTCAGGGCATCCAGGAGTCTCTAAGACATTGGAGTTAGTCTCTCGCTCAGTATGGTGGCCTGGTCTTTCTAAAGACGTCAAGGAATTTGTTTATTCATGTCAGGTTTGTGCACAGCATAAGGTTCCCCGTTCCTTGCCCATCGGGCAACTTATGCCCTTAAATGTTCCTCTCAGGCCGTGGTCTCATATTTCCATGGATTTTGTGGTTGACCTTCCCCTTTCAGCCGGATTCCGAGTCATATGGGTGGTAGTGGACCGTTTTAGTAAAATGGCTCATTTTATTGCTCTTCCCCGATTGCCTTCTGCCCAAGGGTTGGCAGTTTTGTTTCTCCGCCATGTATTCAGGCTTCATGGGTTGCCTACTGATATTGTTTCTGATCGGGGTCCACAATTCATCGCACAATTCTGGAAATGTTTTTGTGCCTCATTGAAGATGAAATTGTCGTTAACATCCGGTTACCACCCACAATCCAACGGGCAAACCGAACGAGTTAACCAATCATTGAAACAATATTTGCGCTTGTATTCAGCCAAACTCCAGAATGATTGGTCCGAGTTTCTTCCGTTGGCTGAATTTGCTTACAATAATTCTTGTCATTCCTCCACTAAAGAGTCTCCATTCTTTTCAGTTTTTGGTTTTCACCCCAGAGCTAATTCTTTTTTTCATCATTCCTCAGTCTCCTCGCTTACCTTAACCTCCCATCTCAGAGCCATTTGGAAAAAGGTGCACCTTGCTCTCAGAAAAGCGGCCTTTCGAGAGAAGAAATTTTCTGACAGGCTCCGACGTCCTTGCACTTTTAAGGTGGGAGATAGGGTGTGGTTGTCGACTCGCAACATCAGGCTTCGACAATCCTCAGCTAGACTGGGACCCAAATTTATTGGGCCATTTCTTATTATTAAAAGAGTCAACCCAGTTGCCTTTCGGTTACGTTTACCAAGATCTCTCAGGATTGGAAATACGTTTCATTGTTCCCTGTTGAAACAATACGTTTCTTCCAGTAGATTTCCTCGGAAGATCTCTCAGGGTAGATCTCCAGTGGATGTACAGGGACAACAGGAGTTCTTGGTAGAGAAGGTTCTCGATTCCAAATTGTCCCGGGATCGGCTGTATTTTCTGGTTCCCTGGAAAGGCTATGGTCCGGAGGAAAGGTCTTGGGTCCTGGATAAGGATCTTCATGCCCCGAGGCTCAAGAGGGCATTTTTTCGGGAATTTCCTCAGAAACCTGGCTTTAGGGGTTCCTTGACCCCTCCTCAAGGGGGGGTACTGTTAGGCGCCGGGGTCCGCTTGATGGTCTGCGCGGCCCGGCGCCTAGCAACTAGAGATGCCGTGCACGTACAGCCGCCGGCTCCCTAGCAACGCTAGACGCCGGGCGCGCTGAGCCGCACGGACCCTAGCAACGGGGACGCCACTGGTGGACCGCGTTCCCCGTTGCTAGGCTTTAGGAAATTAAGATATTCACCTGTTCTCTGGCCGTGCAGCAAGGCAGCTGCACGGCATTTATTCTAATCAGCCTTTAGCAGCTGATTGGAGGACTCCTTGTTAAATACACTCCCAGGGCTTCTCACAGATGCCGGTAATAGCTTCCTGCATGCTGCCTTTGTTTGCTGAGAGTCTGTTTCCAGTCCTGCTGTATCCGGTCATTCCAGTCCGCAGAAGTCCGGTATTCGGGAGTTGTCATCTCATCCCAAGAGGTCGTTTGGTTCCCTGGAGTCCTGACTGATCACCGTTTTATATCCAGTGGTGTTCGTGAGTTGCGGCTCTGCCGTGTGTTGCGGCTCAGCCGCTTTACCTTTTATATTTTGTGTTTGGAGCATTTGCGGAGGGTTCCGCTTCCACAAGTCCTCTCTGGTACTCGGCGGTGCCGGGTAGGAGAATTGGACAAGTGGATATTTTGGTTGTCCTTTTTCCTGGCGGTTTCTCCGCACATATTATAGTTTTGAGTTTGCTTAGCCCCTGGCCTGGTTGTTTAGTTAGAGGGCCTCTTGTTATCACCCTGTCTCGGGTTTCCCTTTGTCTCTCATTAAGACCGGGGGGCATCGAAGTTGGGCAGACATAATCCGCCCTTCAAACGCGGCTGCCAAGGGCTCAAGAAACCATAGTCTCGCAGGGGATTTCTGACAACACGGGTGAGACAACAGAGTTAGGGCGCCAGGGGCTATTTTCCTGTCCTGCTCCCTTCCCCAGCATTCCGTTCCAGTGCTCCGGTCCTTGCCATAAGATCTTCTCTGACTAGAGTGCTGGAATCATAACACATACTGGACACAGAAGAGGTTTTCTTCCAGTGGAAAGGCTATGGAGTTCCAGAGTCTGGTCAAACAAATTCTGAAACCAGCAAGAGTGTTAATCCATCAATGCATTCAGTTGCTGGGGAAGATGGTTGTGGCCTACGAGGCCATTCAGTTTGGCAGGTTCCATGCCAGAGTGTTCCAGTGGGACCTGTTGGACAATTGGTCCGGATCCCACCTACACATGCACCGGAGGATAATCCTGTCTTCCAAGACCAGAATCTCACTCCATTGGTGGCTGCACAGTTCTCACCTCCTAGAGGGGCGATGGTTCGGGATCCAGGACTGGATCCTAGGGACCACAGATGCAACCCTCCGAGGCTGGGGAGCAGTCACACAGGGGGAAAACGTCCAAGGAAGATGGTCAAGTCAGGAAAGTTGTCTCCACATAAATGTTCTGGAGTTAAGGGCCATTTAATAACTGCAGACACAGTACACACTGGGACGGGTGCCCAGCATCCTCAACAGACTAAGAGAAAAGGATTTACCGGTAGGTATTAAAATCCTAGTTTCTCTAAAGTCCTAGAGGATGCTGGGGACTCCGTAAGGACCATGGGGATAGACGGGCTCCACAGAGTTCATGATCTTCACTGAGGTAGCGCACAGCACTGCAGCTGTGCGCCATTGCTCCCATACACCTCACATACTCCGGTCACTGTAAGGGTGCAGGGCGCAGGGGGGGCGCCCTGGGCAGCAATATAAACCTCTTTTTGGCAAAAATATAACATATATACAGCTGGGCACTGTATATATGTATGAGCCCCCACCAATTTTACAGTTTAAGCGGGACAGAAGCCCGCCGCCGAGGGGGCGGGGCTTCTCCCTCAGCACTCACCAGCGCCATTTTTTCTCCTCAGCACCGCTGAGAGGAAGCTCCCCGGACTCTCCCCTGCTTATACCACGGTAGAGAAGAGGGTTGAAAAGAGAGGGGGGGCACATAATTCGGCGCAAATTACATACAGCAGCGCTACTGGACAAACATTAAGTTACTGTGTTATTCCTGGGTTATATAGCGCTGGGGAGTGTGCTGGCATACTCTCTCTCTGTCTCTCCAAAGGGCCTTGTGGGGAAACTGTCTTCAGAAAAAGTATTCCCTGTGTGTGTGGTGTGTCGGTACACGTGTGTCGACATGTCTGAGGAAGAAGGCTATATTAGAGAGGAGCGGGAGCAAATGAATGTGGTGTCTCCGCTGACACCTGATTGGATGGATATGTGGAATGTTTTAAATGCTAGTGTAAACTCATTGTACAAAAGATTAGACAAGGCTGAAGCTTTGGGACAGTCAGGGACTCAACCCATGCCTGATCCTATGTTGCAGGGACTGTCAGGGTCTCATAAGCGCCCACTATCCCAGATTGTTGACACAGATACCGACACGGATTCTGACTCCAGTGTCGATTACGATGATGCAAAGTTACAGCCAAAATTGGCAAAATCCATTCGATATATGATTATGGCAATAAAAGATGTTTTGCACATCACAGAGGAACCCCCTGTCCCTGACAAGAGGGTACATATGTACAAGGGAAAGAAGCCTGAGGTAACCTTTGAGGGGGTCACACGAGCTGAACGAGTTATGTGAAAAAGCTTGGGAATCTCCAGATAAAAGACTGCAGATTTCCAAAAGGATTCTTATGGCGTATCCTTTTCCATCAACGGATAGGTTACGATGGAAATCCTCCCGTAGGATGGACAAAGCATTAACACGCACAGCTACAGTTGGAAAATCAAATTTTTTACCTTATGTTCCCTCACAGCATAAGAAAGCTCCGCATTATCAAATGCAGTCCTTTCGGTCACAAAGAAACAAGAAAGTGCGAGGTGCGTCCTTTCTTGCCAGAGGTAGGGGCAGAGGAATAAAGCTGCACAACACAGCTAGTTCCCAGGAACAGAAGTCCTCCCCGGCCTCTACAAAATCTACCTCATGACGCTGGGGCTCCACTGGCAGAGTCCGGCCCATGTGATGTCATGCAGCTGCTCTGACCACGCCTCCTGTTTCTCCGTTGCCGACCCCATTTTGAAACCGTGCCCCCGCACCGCTCCATCTCCGACTTGGAAATGGAGTGTTGTTGACCCCCCTCCCCCCCCCCTTCACCGATTCACAGGCAGAGGTGATCGCATTATCTGCGGGGTGCCGCAGAAAATGCAGGCGGATGCGTATGCTCTTAGCAGTTTTTGCAGTTGGATTGCGATCCAACCTGAATCAGGCCCCATTACCTATCACAATGCACTGCGGGTAGTACAAAATGGGGTTAATATAGGAGAAAAAACCCCAGAGCTGTGCTCCTTAACTGTCCCTGGTGGCTAGTGGAGCGACTGCCCAGTAATCAGTGTCCACGCCAGTGCGCACACGGCCCGCCCCCATCAGCGGCCTCGTGATCCCGGAGGGCGGTGTGTGTGTGACTGACCTTAGGAAGAAACCGGAGCCTCCGCTGCAGTGACCCAGCAACCGGGGCACGGGAGTATACTGCGCCACTGGGAGTGATGGAGCTGCAGTAAAGAGGTCTATTAGACCTAGCCTGCTGCAGCCCTTGTAGATTCTTATAAAAAAAGTTATTATTTTCTTGCCAAAATTAATAGCTAAGAATAGGCTGCCTGAGGCAGCCCCCTGTTAAGTGGCCTGCTACTGAAGGCACCAACTACAAACTGAGCTCCCTGTTCATGGAAGCGAGGTTATAGAGGAGGGGGCGCTGAGCATCTTGGGAACAGTCAAAAGCTTTGAGCCTGTGGGTGCCTCAGATCAAGATCCTACTCTGGTGTACATACAATGTGAATCCTTGTGGAGTCCAGTGTACCCCACAGAAGAAATGAATGCGTCACACCCATTGGCAGCAACATTAGAATAGCTGCTGATGGGCACAATTGAGAAAGGAAGGGGGGAAAACATTTGAATCCAGCACATATATGTAATTTGAATATGTAATTTGTACCTTCCTACTTTAAAATGTAATGGATGAAACTCACCCTGTGAGAACTATCTTCATGATCAAGAGATCTCATATGCAAGATAAGTATGTGTTGGGATAGGGCTGTGGAGGGCGGCTGCTCGGGCACACCCCTGTCAAGTTAAGGAGATTCAACTGAGGAAGCACAAGGGAACTCTCATCTGGGAACAACAACTGCAGGGAGAACACATTTTCAGACGAATGTGGGAGGGCAGAAGGCTGCCTAATACTGGAGCACCCCCAAACAACAAACCAAATGCAACAACTACTGCAAGAATTCCTGGGGGAAGGCCTGCAGCAGATGGATTTGCATATAGTGATGTCATCCAAGCAGTGGGCATAGTTGGCTGCAACCCTCGTCTGCATATGAAAAGAGAAAAGGGTCACGCAGGGCATGGCGGCCTTTGTGGGGTTGCGCTTGGATGACCCCTAAATCGCTTTATACACCCCCACCCCCCATCAGTGTGGGCTCATGTTGGCCATGCCCCAGCCCCTGAAGCATTCAAGCTGATTTCTTGCAGCAGCTGGACCCAGAAACAGCTCCAGAGTTGCTCTACAAGACAAGTAAAAGGGTGTGAGCCCTGCAGCACCACCTGTAGTTTGCATACACACATATATAGGACAGCATCTCTTATATGCCCCAGGGTCAATAAAATAGTATCCTTATCTAGGGTATCCATCCCCTCAGATAAGGTATCCGTCCATGCCGCTACAGCACTACACACCCAGGCCGACGCAATTGTCGGTCTGAGTAAGGTACCTGAATGTGTATAAATGGACTTCAGGGTAATCTCCTGTTTGCGGTCAGCAGACTCTTTGAGGGTAGCCGTATACTGGGACGGGAGGGCTACCTTCTTGGATAAGCGTGTTAATGCTTTGTCCACCCTAGGGGAGGATTCCCATCGTAACCTATCCATTGATGGGAAAGGATACGCCATAAGAATCCTTTTGGAAATCTGCAGTCTTTTATCTGGAGATTCCCAAGCTTTTTCACATAACTCGTTCAGCTCGTGTGACCCCCTCAAAGGTTACCTCAGGCTTTTTCACCTTGTACATATGTACCCTCTTGTCAGGGACAGGGGGTTCCTCTCTGATGTGCAAAACATCTTTTATTGCCATAATCATATATCGAATGGATTTTGCCAATTTTGGCTGTAACTTTGCATCATCGTAATCGACACTGGAGTCAGAATCCGTGTCTGTATCTGTGTCAACAATCTGGGATAGTGGGCGCTTATGAGACCCTGACAGTCCCTGCAACATAGGATCAGGCATGGGTTGAGACCCTGACTGTCCCAAAGCTTCAGCCTTGTCTATCTTTTGTGCAATGAGTTTACACTAGCATTTAAAACATTCCACATATCCATCCAATCAGCTGTCGGCGGAGACACCACATTCATTTGCTCCTGCTCCTCTCTAATATAGCCTTCTTCCTCAGACATGTCGACACACGTGTACCGACACACCACACACACAGGGAATGCTTTTTCTGAAGACAGTTTCCCCACAAGGCCCTTTGGAGAGACAGAGAGAGAGTATGCCAGCACACCCCCCAGCGCTATAACCCAGGAATACACAGTAACTTAATGTTTGCCCAGTAGTACTGCAGCATGTAATTTGCGCCAAATTATGTGCCCCCCCCCCTCTTTTCAACTCTCTTGTCTACCGTGGTATAAGCAGGGGAGAGTCCGGGGAGCTTCCTCTCAGCGGTGCTGTGAAGAAAAAATGGCGCTGGTGAGTGCTGAGGGAGAAGCCCCGCACCCTCGGCGGCAGGCTTCTGTCCCGCTTAAACTGTAAAATTGGCGGGGGCTCATACATATATACAGTGCCCCGCTGTATATGTGTTATATTTTTGCCAAAAAGAGGTTTATATTGCTGCCCAGGGTGCCCCCCCCTGCGCCCTGCACCCTTACAGTGACCGGAGTGTGTGAGGTGTATGGGAGCAATGGCGCACAGCTGCAGTGCTGTGCGTTACTTCAGTGAAGATCATGAAGTCTTCTGCCGCCTCTGAAGTCTTCTTTTCTTCTCATACTCACCCGGCTTCTATCTTCCGGCTCTGCAAGGGGGACGGAGGCGCGGCTCTGGGACGGACGGCGAGGGTGAGATCCTGCGTACCAATCCCTCTGGAGCTAATGGTGTCCAGTAGCCTAAGAAGCAGGACCTTGCAACTCAGAGAGTAGGGCTGCTTCTCTCCCCTCAGTCCCTCGATGAGGGAGTCTGTTGCCAGCAGTGCTCCCTGAAAATTAAAAACCTAACAAAATACTTTCTGTCAGAAAGCTCAGGAGAGCTCCTGAAAAGCACCCAGTCTCCACTGGGCACAGTATCAAACTGAGGTCTGGAGGAGGGGCATAGAGGGAGGAGCCAGTGCACACCCAGAACTAAAGTCTTTCTTAAAGTGCCCATGTCTCCTGCGGAGCCTATCTATCCCCATGGTCCTTACGGAGTCCCCAGCATCCTCTAGGACGTTAGAGAAAATAGGATTTTAATACCTACCGGTAAATCCTTTTCTCTTAGTCCGTAGAGGATGCTGGGCACCCGTCCCAGTGCGTACTGTGTCTGCAGTTATTAAATGGCCCTTAACTCCAGAACATTTATGTGGAGAAAACTTTCCTGACTTGACCATCTTCCTTGGATGTTTTCCCCCTGTGTGACTGCTCCCCAGCCTCGGAGGGTTGCATCCATGGTCCCTAGGATCCAGTCCTGGATCCCGAACCATCGCCCCTCTAGGAGGTGAGAACTGTGCAGCCACCAATGGAGTAAGATTCTGGTCTTGGAAGACAGGATTATCCTCCGGTGCATGTGTAGGTGGGATCCGGACCACTTGTCCAACAGGTCCCACTGGAACACTCTGGCATGGAACCTGCCAAACTGAATGGCCTCGTAGGCTGCAACCATCTTCCCCAGCAACAGAATGCATTGATGGATTAACACTCTTGCTGGTTTCAGAATTTGTTTGACCAGACTCTGGAACTCCATAGCCTTTCCACTGGAAGAAAGCCTCTTCTGTGTCCAGTATTACTCCCAGAAACAACAACCGCGTCATTGGGACCAACTGCGATTTTGGCAAGTTTAGGAGCCAACCATGTTGCTGAAGAACTGTCAGGGAGAGTAGATGTTTTGCACCAACTGGTCCCTGGATCTCGCCTTTATCAGGAGATCATCCAAGTACGGCATAATTGTGACTCCTTGCTTGCGAAGGAGAACCATCATTTCCACCATCACCCTGGTGAAAATCCTCGGAGCCGTGGACAGACCAAACGGCAACGTCTGAAATTGGTAATGACAATCCTGAATTGCAAACCTCAGGTAGCTTGATGCAGTGGCTAAACGGGAACATGTAATTAGGCATCCTTATGTCTACCAAAACCATGAAATCTCCTTCCTCCGGACTGGAGATCCCTACCCTGAGAGATTCCATCTTGAAATTGAATTTCTTTAGGTAGAAATTGAGGGATTTCGATTGGTCTGACTGAGCCGTCCGGCTTCGGGAGCACGAAGAGGCTTGAATAAAAACCTTCTCCCTGCTGACTAAGGCCGATTTGAACAATCGGTGAGGGGGAACGTCTTGAAACCCCAGTTTGTACCCTTGTGACACTATTTGTAAAACCCACGAGTCCAGGTCCAAATTAATCCAGAACTGACTGAAGTGTTTTAGACGTGCCCCCACTGGTGTGGGCTCCTGCAAGAGAGCCCCAGCGTCATGCAGTGGATTTGGCAGAAGCAGAGGACGATCTCTGCTCCTGCGATCTTGAAGAGGCTACAGACCTCTTCCCTCTTCTCCTTCCTCTACCTGCAAAGAAAGGGGAATCTTAACTTCTTGCATATCTATTGGGACAAAATGACTGCGTTAGACAATGATGCGTCTTCATCCGTTGAGAGGGAACATAGGGCAAGAAGGTTGACTTACCTGCGGGAGCTGCCGAGATCAAATTAACTAGGCCGTTGCCAAACAAGGCTTCACCTTCATAGGGAAGAGACTCCCTTTCTTCTTGGAGTCAGCATCAGCATTCCCTTGGTGAATCCACAATGCCCTCCTATCCGAGACTGCCATGAAATTGGCCCGTGAACTCAAGAGTCCTATATCCCTTGCAGTCGTAAGTATGCTGCAGTGTCCTTGATATGATCCAACGTAAGGAGTATCCCATCTCTCCAAGATATCTATATCGGAAGACAAGGTATTCGACCAATTCTTGAATACTACTACTCACCCATGCGCATGTAATGGCAGGTCTAAGTAATGTACCCGTGGTTACATAACTAGAAATAATGTAGCTTCCTGCATATGATCCGCTGGATTTGTGACAGGGCCCCGTGCAGAACAGGGGGTGACTCCCACTTTATTCTGTCCGCAGCAGGAAATGAATAAACAATCGGAAACCTTTTGGGGATTTGAAACCATCTTGTCGAGCTGGATCAGACTTTCTCAAACAGAGATGGAGGAACGTTACATCAGCTTTCATTATATATCTATATATACATACATATAGACCCCTTTGTCAGGAACAGCAGGGTCCTCAGTGATGTTAATATGTCCTTAATATCCACAATCATGTACTGAATGCTCCTTGCCAATATTGGATCTAATCAGGAAATATTATGGTCGACATAGGAATCAGTATCCGAGTCAGTATCAGTGTGTAGTAACATTTTTGCGGGCCTGAGGGAAAAGAAGCATAGCCATGAACATCACATCTATTCTCTACGTCTGTGTCTGGGACACAGATTTATCCAACCTCACTCTGATATTATTGAAACTTTCACCCAGTCAGTTATTGGTGGTGCCAACAGGGCCACCATCATATGTCTGCATTCCTAATATAGTTTCCTCTTGGGAAAAACATTCAGCCACCGACATGTTGACACACATGTACCAAGTACCCACAGACACATCGGCTTATGGGGGATAGACCTACAGTAAATCTGTCAGAGGGACAGAGAGGATTTTTCAGCTCACAACCCAGCGCCAAAAGTACACAGTCTGGGAAATAATAAACTCTATAGTGATAGACTTGTAACGCTCTATAGATGTGCTGGTGAGGTGAGGAAGAAGCCCCGCCGCTGTAATGGCACGCTTCTGTCCCGCTCAGAAACAAATAATTAATTACGCTGGCGGGGTAAGGACAGTGCCCAGGCACTAATGTCCACTTTTGCCAGCCTTTTGTGAGGAATTTATGCTGCCCACGGTGCCCCCCCCCACCCACCCACATGCCCTGCACCCTGCAGTGCCTGTGTTTGTGTGGAAGCATGGCGCACAGCATTCCGCTCGCTGCGTGGTACCTCAGAATGCCGTCACTGGAGAAGAAGTCTTCTGTTCTTCTGCTACTCGCCTGTCTTCTGACTTCTGGCTCTGTAAGGGGGTGATGGCAGGCTACGGGAGTGGGCATCTAGGCGTACCCAGCGATCAGCACCCTCAGGAGCTAATGGTGTCCTGTCAGCCAGAAGCAGAGCCATTGAACTCACTAGAAGTTGGTCATACTTCTCTCCCCTAAGTTCCACGAAGCAGGGAGACTGTTGCCAGCAGCCTCCCTGAAAATAAGAAAAACTAACATAAGTCTTTTCAGAGAAACTCAGTAGAGCTCCCCTGTAGTGCATCCAGTCTCACTGGGCACAATTCTAAAACTGGAGTCTGGAGGAGGGGCATAGAGGGAGGAGACAGTTCACACCCTTTGAAAGTCTTAAAGTGCCCATGTCTCCTGCGGATCCCGTCTATACCCCATGGTTCTTAATGTGATCCCAGCATCCTCTAGGACGTATGAGAAAACAAATAACGCACACACGAGGAGGAGAGAACAAAGGAAGCTATAAGGAGGGGAGGGGAGGGGAGGGGAGGGGGGGGGGAGGTAAGGTAGTAAAGGGATATTGGATAAACTACAACCTTATACATGTTCATTAATGTACCAGTAGTTAGAAGTAGAAGAGCTCTAACAGAAACCACAAAGCTTATCTAAAGCCACACCACACTGGATATGCCCAATCTCATTTGATCTTTGAAGCAAAGCAGTATTGGACTTTGTTACTACCAAGCAGTCTCCCATCCATGTATTATCAGATTCTTTAGGTGTTTTTAAACTATCAACACCCTTTTCTTGGTACTGTACATTTAATTTTTACACATATTCTTTTATGTACCAGAAGTTAGAAGTAGAAGAGCTCTAACAGAAACCACGAGCTCATCTACAGCCACAGCACACTGGATTTGCCCAATCTCTCCTGATCATGGAAGCTGAGCAGTGTTGGTCCTGGTTTTAGTACTTGGATGGGAGACCACCAGGAAATACCAGGAGCTGTGTGTATTTTTACAATACCAACACCGTTCTCTTGATGCATTCCATTTTGAAACATTGGGGCAGATCTATTAAGCCTGGTGAACTGATAAAGTGCAAGGTGATAAAGTACCAGCCAGTCAGCTCCTAACTGTCATTTTTCAAACCCAGCCTGTGACATGGCAATTAGGAGTTGATTGGCTGGTACTTTATCACCATGCAAATTATCATTTCACCAGGTTTAATAAATCGTCCGCTTATTCATTTATGTACGAGTAGTTAGAAGTAGAAGAACTCTAACAGAAACCACTAAGCTCATCTACAGCCACACCACACTGTATATGCCCAATATCACCTGATCTTAGGCCTGGTTTGTTCTTGGATGTGAGACCACCTGGGAATACCAGGTGCTGTAGGTAGTTTTATACTACCAACACCGTTCTCTTGATGCATTCTATTTTGAAACTTATTCATTGATGTAGAAGTTAGAAACAGCAAAAATCATCTACAGCCGCATCACACTGGATATGTCCAATCCAGTGGCGTAACTAGAAATTTTTCTCCCCCAAGCCAAAAAATTCTTCGGCGCCCCCCCCCCCCCCTTCATGCTCCATAATTGGGAGCAAGAAAGGGATAAATATGCGCGCGCCTAAGGCGCGCGCGTCAAAAAAGGGGCGTGGTTTTGTTGGAGTGGGCGTGGTTTCACATAAAGGGGCGTGGCACTGCAGGGAAAGACTACCTTATACCCCAGTTTTGCAACCTGCACGCCCATACGTTGGCCACCACAGGAAAGAAAAATAATCCTGATTCATGCCCCTTACATTATTTGTCATTTTTCCTCCTTATAGTAATGCCCAGTATACATTATGCCACATACTGCAATGGCCCTTAGACATTATGCCGCACACAATAATGCACGACACAATATGCACACACTGTAATGCCCCCGACACATTATGCCACACACCGTAATGTCTGTGACACATTATGCCACACACCGTAATGCCTGTGACACATTATGACAGGAATCGCAATGCCCGTTATACATTATGCTACACACTGCAATGCCCCTGATACATTATAGCACATACAATGTCTGTGACACATTATGACACACACCGCAATGTCCGTGATACATTATGCCACACACTGCAATTAGAGATGAGCGGGTTCGGTTTCTCTGAATCCGAACCAGCACGAACTTCATGTTTTTTTCACGGGTCCGAGCAGACTCGGATCCTCCCGCCTTGCTCGGTTAACCCGAGCGCGCCCGAACGTCATCATAACGCTGTCGGATTCTCGCGAGACTCGGATTCTATATAAGGAGCCGCGCGTCGCCGCCATTTTCACACGTGCATTGAGATTGATAGGGAGAGGACGTGGCTGGCGTCCTCTCCATTTAGATTAGGGTTGAGAGAGAGAGAGAGAGATTGACCTGAGGCTGTGATACTGTAGAAGAGAGTGCAGAGTTTAGTGACTGACGACCACAGTGACCACCAGACAGTGCAGTTGTTTGTTTTATTTAATATATCCGTTCTCTGCCTGAAAAAAACGATACACACAGTGACTCAGTCACATACCATATCTGTGTGCACTGCTCAGCCCAGTGTGCTGCATCAATGTATATATATATCTGACTGTGCTCAGCTCACACAGCTTATAATTGTGGGGGAGACTGGGGAGCACTGCAGTGCCAGTTATAGGTTATAGCAGGAGCCAGGAGTACATAATATTATATTAAAATTAAACAGTGCACACTTTTGCTGCAGGAGTGCCACTGCCAGTGTGACTAGTGACCAGTGACCTGACCACCAGTATATATAATATTAGTAGTATACTATCTCTTTATCAACCAGTCTATATTAGCAGCAGACACAGTACAGTGCGGTAGTTCACGGCTGTGGCTACCTCTGTGTCGGCACTCGGCAGCCCGTCCATAATTGTATATACCACCTAACCGTGGTTTTTTTTTCTTTCTTTATAGTCATACTAGTTACGAGTATACTATCTCTTTATCAACCAGTCTATATTAGCAGCAGACACAGTACGGTGCGGTAGTTCACGGCTGTGGCTACCTCTGTGTCGGCACTCGGCAGCCCGTCCATAATTGTATATACCACCTAACCGTGGTTTTTTTTTCTTTCTTTATACATACATACTAGTTACGAGTATACTATCTCTTTATCAACCAGTCTATATTAGCAGCAGACACAGTACAGTGCGGTAGTTCACGGCTGTGGCTACCTCTGTGTCGGCACTCGGCAGCCCGTCCATAATTGTATATACCACCTAACCGTGGTTTTTTTTTCTTTCTTTATACATACATACTAGTTACGAGTATACTATCTCTTTATCAACCAGTCTATATATTAGCAGCAGACACAGTACAGTGCGGTAGTTCACGGCTGTGGCTACCTCTGTGTCGGCACTCGGCAGCCCGTCCATAATTGTATATACCACCTAACCGTGGTTTTTTTTTCTTTCTTTATACATACATACTAGTTACGAGTATACTATCTCTTTATCAACCAGTCTATATATTAGCAGCAGACACAGTACAGTGCGGTAGTTCACGGATGTGGCTACCTCTGTGTCGGCACTCGGCAGCCCGTCCATAATTGTATATACCACCTAACCGTGGTTTTTTTTTCTTTCTTTATACATACATACTAGTTACGAGTATACTATCTCTTTATCAACCAGTCTATATTAGCAGCAGACACAGTACAGTGTGGTAGTTCACGGCTGTGGCTACCTCTGTGTCGGCACTCGGCAGCCCGTCCATAATTGTATATACCACCTAACCGTGGTTTTTTTTTCTTTCTTTATACATACATACTAGTTACGAGTATACTATCTCTTTATCAACCAGTCTATATATTAGCAGCAGACACAGTACAGTGCGGTAGTTCACGGCTGTGGCTACCTCTGTGTCGGCACTCGGCAGCCCGTCCATAATTGTATATACCACCTAACCGTGTTTTTTTTTTCTTTCTTTATAGTCATACTAGTTACGAGTATACTATCTCTTTATCAACCAGTCTATATTAGCAGCAGACACAGTACAGTGCGGTAGTTCACGGCTGTGGCTACCTCTGTGTCGGCACTCGGCAGCCCGTCCATAATTGTATATACCACCTAACCGTGGTTTTTTTTCTTTCTTTATACATACATACTAGTTACGAGTATACTATCTCTTTATCAACCAGTCTATATATTAGCAGCAGACACAGTACAGTGCGGTAGTTCACGGCTGTGGCTACCTCTGTGTCGGCACTCGGCAGCCCGTCCATAATTGTATATACCACCTAACCGTGTTTTTTTTTCTTTCTTTATACATACATACTAGTTACGAGTATACTATCTCTTTATCAACCAGTCTATATATTAGCAGCAGACACAGTACAGTGCGGTAGTTCACGGCTGTGGCTACCTCTGTGTCGGCACTCGGCAGCCCGTCCATAATTGTATATACCACCTAACCGTGGTTTTTTTTTCTTTCTTTATACATACATACTAGTTACGAGTATACTATCTCTTTATCAACCAGTCTATATATTAGCAGCAGACACAGTACAGTGCGGTAGTTCACGGATGTGGCTACCTCTGTGTCGGCACTCGGCAGCCCGTCCATAATTGTATATACCACCTAACCGTGGTTTTTTTTTCTTTCTTTATACATACATACTAGTTACGAGTATACTATCTCTTTATCAACCAGTCTATATTAGCAGCAGACACAGTACAGTGTGGTAGTTCACGGCTGTGGCTACCTCTGTGTCGGCACTCGGCAGCCCGTCCATAATTGTATATACCACCTAACCGTGGTTTTTTTTTCTTTCTTTATACATACATACTAGTTACGAGTATACTATCTCTTTATCAACCAGTCTATATATTAGCAGCAGACACAGTACAGTGCGGTAGTTCACGGCTGTGGCTACCTCTGTGTCGGCACTCGGCAGCCCGTCCATAATTGTATATACCACCTAACCGTGTTTTTTTTTCTTTCTTTATAGTCATACTAGTTACGAGTATACTATCTCTTTATCAACCAGTCTATATTAGCAGCAGACACAGTACAGTGCGGTAGTTCACGGCTGTGGCTACCTCTGTGTCGGCACTCGGCAGCCCGTCCATAATTGTATATACCACCTAACCGTGTTTTTTTTTCTTTCTTTATACATACATACTAGTTACGAGTATACTATCTCTTTATCAACCAGTCTATATATTAGCAGCAGACACAGTACAGTGCGGTAGTTCACGGCTGTGGCTACCTCTGTGTCGGCACTCGGCAGCCCGTCCATAATTGTATATACCACCTAACCGTGGTTTTTTTTTCTTTCTTTATAGTCATACTAGTTACGAGTATACTATCTCTTTATCAACCAGTCTATATTAGCAGCAGACACAGTACAGTGCGGTAGTTCACGGCTGTGGCTACCTCTGTGTCGGCACTCGGCAGCCCGTCCATAATTGTATATACCACCTAACCGTGGTTTTTTTTTCTTTCTTTATACATACATACTAGTTACGAGTATACTATCTCTTTATCAACCAGTCTATATATTAGCAGCAGACACAGTACAGTGCGGTAGTTCACGGCTGTGGCTACCTCTGTGTCGGCACTCGGCAGCCCGTCCATAATTGTATACTAGTATCCAATCCATCCATCTCCATTGTTTACCTGAGGTGCCTTTTAGTTGTGCCTATTAAAATATGGAGAACAAAAATGTTGAGGTTCCAAAATTAGGGAAAGATCAAGATCCACTTCCTCCTCGTGCTGAAGCTGCTGCCACTAGTCATGGCCGAGACGATGAAATGCCAGCAACGTCGTCTGCCAAGGCCGATGCCCAATGTCATAGTACAGAGCATGTCAAATCCAAAACACCAAATATCAGTAAAAAAAGGACTCCAAAACCTAAAATAAAATTGTCGGAGGAGAAGCGTAAACTTGCCAATATGCCATTTACCACACGGAGTGGCAAGGAACGGCTGAGGCCCTGGCCTATGTTCATGGCTAGTGGTTCAGCTTCACATGAGGATGGAAGCACTCAGCCTCTCGCTAGAAAAATGAAAAGACTCAAGCTGGCAAAAGCAGTAGCACCGCAAAGAACTGTGCGTTCTTCGAAATCCCAAATCCACAAGGAGAGTCCGACTCCAATTGTGTCGGTTGCGATGCCTGACCTTCCCAACACTGGACGTGAAGAGCATGCGCCTTCCACCATTTGCACGCCCCCTGCAAGTGATGGAAGGAGCACCCGCAGTCCAGTTCCTGATAGTCAGATTGAAGATGTCAGTGTTGAAGTACACCAGGATGAGGAGGATATGGGTGTTGCTGGCGCTGGGGAGGAAATTGACCAGGAGGATTCTGATGGTGAGGTGGTTTGTTTAAGTCAGGCACCCGGGGAGACACCTGTTGTCCGTGGTAGGAATATGGCCGTTGACATGCCTGGTGAAAATACCAAAAAAATCAGCTCTTCGGTGTGGAAGTATTTCACCAGAAATGCGGACAACAGGTGTCAAGCCGTGTGTTCCCTTTGTCAAGCTGTAATAAGTAGGGGTAAGGACGTTAACCACCTCGGAACATCCTCCCTTATACGTCACCTGCAGCACATTCATAATAAGTCAGTGACAAGTTCAAAAACTTTGGGTGACAGCGGAAGCAGTCCACTGACCAGTAAATCCCTTCCTCTTGTAACCAAGCTCACGCAAACCACCCCACCAACTCCCTCAGTGTCAATTTCCTCCTTCCCCAGGAATGCCAATAGTCCTGCAGGCAATGTCACTGGCAATTCTGACGAGTCCTCTCCTGCCTGGGATTCCTCCGATGCATCCTTGCGTGTAACGCCTACTGCTGCTGGCGCTGCTGTTGTTGCTGCTGGGAGTCGATGGTCATCCCAGAGGGGAAGTCGTAAGCCCACTTGTACTACTTCCAGTAAGCAATTGACTGTTCAACAGTCCTTTGCGAGGAAGATGAAATATCACAGCAGTCATCCTGCTGCAAAGCGGATAACTGAGGCCTTGACAACTATGTTGGTGTTAGACGTGCGTCCGGTATCCGCCGTTAGTTCACAGGGAACTAGACAATTTATTGAGGCAGTGTGCCCCCGTTACCAAATACCATCTAGGTTCCACTTCTCTAGGCAGGCGATACCGAGAATGTACACGGACGTCAGAAAAAGACTCACCAGTGTCCTAAAAAATGCAGTTGTACCCAATGTCCACTTAACCACGGACATGTGGACAAGTGGAGCAGGGCAGGGTCAGGACTATATGACTGTGACAGCCCACTGGGTAGATGTATGGACTCCCGCCGCAAGAACAGCAGCGGCGGCACCAGTAGCAGCATCTCGCAAACGCCAACTCTTTCCTAGGCAGGCTACGCTTTGTATCACCGCTTTCCAGAATACGCACACAGCTGAAAACCTCTTACGGCAACTGAGGAAGATCATCGCGGAATGGCTTACCCCAATTGGACTCTCCTGTGGATTTGTGGCATCGGACAACGCCAGCAATATTGTGTGTGCATTAAATATGGGCAAATTCCAGCACGTCCCATGTTTTGCACATACCTTGAATTTGGTGGTGCAGAATTTTTTAAAAAACGACAGGGGCGTGCAAGAGATGCTGTCGGTGGCCAGAAGAATTGCGGGACACTTTCGGCGTACAGGCACCACGTACAGAAGACTGGAGCACCACCAAAAACTACTGAACCTGCCCTGCCATCATCTGAAGCAAGAAGTGGTAACGAGGTGGAATTCAACCCTCTATATGCTTCAGAGGTTGGAGGAGCAGCAAAAGGCCATTCAAGCCTATACAATTGAGCACGATATAGTAGGTGGAATGCACCTGTCTCAAGCGCAGTGGAGAATGATTTCAACGTTGTGCAAGGTTCTGATGCCCTTTGAACTTGCCACACGTGAAGTCAGTTCAGACACTGCCAGCCTGAGTCAGGTCATTCCCCTCATCAGGCTTTTGCAGAAGAAGCTGGAGACATTGAAGGAGGAGCTAACACGGAGCGATTCCGCTAGGCATGTGGGACTTGTGGATGGAGCCCTTAATTCGCTTAACAAGGATTCACGGGTGGTCAATCTGTTGAAATCAGAGCACTACATTTTGGCCACCGTGCTCGATCCTAGATTTAAAGCCTACCTTGGATCTCTCTTTCCGGCAGACACAAGTCTGCTGGGGTTGAAAGACCTGCTGGTGACAAAATTGTCAAGTCAAGCGGAACGCGACCTGTCAACATCTCCTCCTTCACATTCTCCCGCAACTGGGGGTGCGAGGAAAAGGCTCAGAATTCCGAGCCCACCCGCTGGCGGTGATGCAGGGCAGTCTGGAGCGACTGCTGATGCTGACATCTGGTCCGGACTGAAGGACCTGACAACGATTACGGACATGTCGTCTACTGTCACTGCATATGATTCTCTCAACATTGATAGAATGGTGGAGGATTATATGAGTGACCGCATCCAAGTAGGCACGTCACACAGTCCGTACTTATACTGGCAGGAAAAAGAGGCAATTTGGAGGCCCTTGCACAAACTGGCTTTATTCTACCTAAGTTGCCCTCCCACAAGTGTGTACTCCGAAAGAGTGTTTAGTGCCGCCGCTCACCTTGTCAGCAATCGGCGTACGAGGTTACATCCAGAAAATGTGGAGAAGATGATGTTCATTAAAATGAATTATAATCAATTCCTCCGCGGAGACATTGACCAGCAGCAATTGCCTCCACAAAGTACACAGGGAGCTGAGATGGTGGATTCCAGTGGGGACGAATTGATAATCTGTGAGGAGGGGGATGTACACGGTGATATATCGGAGGGTGATGATGAGGTGGACATCTTGCCTCTGTAGAGCCAGTTTGTGCAAGGAGAGATTAATTGCTTCTTTTTTTGGGGGGTCCAAACCAACCCGTCATATCAGTCACAGTCGTGTGGCAGACCCTGTCACTGAAATGATGGGTTGGTTAAAGTGTGCATGTCCTGTTTTGTTTATACAACATAAGGGTGGGTGGGAGGGCCCAAGGACAATTCCATCTTGCACCTCTTTTTTCTTTTCTTTTTCTTTGCGTCATGTGCTGTTTGGGGAGGGTTTTTTGGAAGGGACATCCTGCGTGACACTGCAGTGCCACTCCTAGATGGGCCCGGTGTTTGTGTCGGCCACTAGGGTCGCTTATCTTACTCACACAGCTACCTCATTGCGCCTCTTTTTTTCTTTGCGTCATGTGCTGTTTGGGGAGGGTTTTTTGGAAGGGACATCCTGCGTGACACTGCAGTGACACTCCTAGATGGGCCCGGTGTTTGTGTCGGCCACTAGGGTCGCTTATCTTACTCACACAGCTACCTCATTGCGCCTCTTTTTTTCTTTGCGTCATGTGCTGTTTGGGGAGGGTTTTTTGGAAGGGACATCCTGCGTGACACTGCAGTGCCACTCCTAGATGGGCCCGGTGTTTGTGTCGGCCACTAGGGTCGCTAATCTTACTCACACAGCTACCTCATTGCGCCTCTTTTTTTCTTTGCGTCATGTGCTGTTTGGGGAGGGTTTTTTGGAAGGGCCATCCTGCGTGACACTGCAGTGCCACTCCTAGATGGGCCCGGTGTTTGTGTCGGCCACTAGGGTCGCTTATCTTACTCACACAGCGACCTCGGTGCAAATTTTAGGACTAAAAATAATATTGTGAGGTGTGAGGTATTCAGAATAGACTGAAAATGAGTGGAAATTATGGTTTTTGAGGTTAATAATACTTTGGGATCAAAATGACCGCCAAATTCTATGATTTAAGCTGTTTTTTAGGTTTTTTGGAAAAAAACACCCGAATCCAAAACACACCCGAATCCGACAAAAAAAATTCGGTGAGGTTTTGCCAAAACGCGGTTGAACCCAAAACACGGCCGCGGAACCGAACCCAAAACCAAAACACAAAACCCAAAAAATTTCCGGCGCTCATCTCTAACTGCAATGCCCGATACATTATAGCACATACAATGCCTGTGACACATTATGCCACACACTGCAATGACCTTGAGACATTATACCACAATGCCCGTGATATAGTATACCATACACCGTAATGCCTGTGACACATACCGCAATGCCCTGCCCGTTATACCCTATGCCACACATCGCAATGCCCGTTATGTATTATGCCACACTGCAATGACCCTGAGACATTATACCACATACCACAATGCCCGTGATATAGTATACCACACACCGTAATGCCTGACACATTATGACACACACCGCAATGTCCGTGATACATTATGCCACACACTGCAATGACCCTGAGACATTATACCACATATCACAATGCCCGCGATATAGTATACCATACACCGTAATGCCTGCGACACATTATGACACACACCGCAATGTCCGTGATACATTATGCCACACACCGTAATGCCCATTACACATTAAGTCCTACAGTAAGGCTTCTAATTACTTTTCAATTACCTGCTCGTTGTCAGGGGTTTCATGCACTGGGTGTCATGCTCGTTGCCAGGGGTTTCATGCTCTTGGTTCCATGCACGGTGCCAGGGGTTTTCATGCTCAGGGTGTCATGCTCGTTGCGTCCGCATGTCAGTCTGCAGTCTCCTTCCCTCCGCCGCTTTTTGGAGGGACACGGAGGGCACACAGCGCGCCTCCCTGTGTCCCTCCTGCTGCATCATCTCCGCCGGAAATTTTTCGGGTTTTGTGTTTTGGTTTTGGGTTCGGTTCCGCGGCCGTGTTTTGGGTTCAACCGCGTTTTGGCAAAACCTCACCGAATTTTTTTTTGTCGGATTCGGGTGTGTTTTGGATTCGGGTGTTTTTTTCCAAAAAACCTAAAAAACAGCTTAAATCATAGAATTTGGCGGTCATTTTGATCCCAAAGTATTATTAACCTCAAAAACCATAATTTCCACTCATTTTCAGTCTATTCTGAATACCTCACACCTCACAATATTATTTTTAGTCCTAAAATTTGCACCGAGGTCGCTGTGTGAGTAAGATAAGCGACCCTAGTGGCCGACACAAACACCGGGCCCATCTAGGAGTGGCACTGCAGTGTCACGCAGGATGGCCCTTCCAAAAAACCCTCCCCAAACAGCACATGACGCAAAGAAAAAAAGAGGCGCAATGAGGTAGCTGTGTGAGTAAGATTAGCGACCCTAGTGGCCGACACAAACACCGGGCCCATCTAGGAGTGGCACTGCAGTGTCACGCAGGATGGCCCTTCCAAAAAACCCTCCCCAAACAGCACATGACGCAAAGAAAAAAAGAGGCGCAATGAGGTAGCTGTGTGAGTAAGATTAGCGACCCTAGTGGCCGACACAAACACCGGGCCCATCTAGGAGTGGCACTGCAGTGTCACGCAGGATGTCCCTTCCAAAAAACCCTCCCCAAACAGCACATGACGCAAAGAAAAAAAGAGGCGCAATGAGGTAGCTGTGTGAGTAAGATAAGCGACCCTAGTGGCCGACACAAACACCGGGCCCATCTAGGAGTGTCACTGCAGTGTCACGCAGGATGTCCCTTCCAAAAAACCCTCCCCAAACAGCACATGACGCAAAGAAAAAAAGAGGCGCAATGAGGTAGCTGTGTGAGTAAGATAAGCGACCCTAGTGGCCGACACAAACACCGGGCCCATCTAGGAGTGGCACTGCAGTGTCACGCAGGATGTCCCTTCCAAAAAACCCTCCCCAAACAGCACATGACGCAAAGAAAAAGAAAAGAAAAAAGAGGTGCAAGATGGAATTGTCCTTGGGCCCTCCCACCCACCCTTATGTTGTATAAACAAAACAGGACATGCACACTTTAACCAACCCATCATTTCAGTGACAGGGTCTGCCACACGACTGTGACTGATATGACGGGTTGGTTTGGACCCCCCAAAAAAAGAAGCAATTAATCTCTCCTTGCACAAACTGGCTCTACAGAGGCAAGATGTCCACCTCATCATCACCCTCCGATATATCACCGTGTACATCCCCCTCCTCACAGATTATCAATTCGTCCCCACTGGAATCCACCATCTCAGCTCCCTGTGTACTTTGTGGAGGCAATTGCTGCTGGTCAATGTCTCCGCGGAGGAATTGATTATAATTCATTTTAATGAACATCATCTTCTCCACATTTTCTGGATGTAACCTCGTACGCCGATTGCTGACAAGGTGAGCGGCGGCACTAAACACTCTTTCGGAGTACACACTTGTGGGAGGGCAACTTAGGTAGAATAAAGCCAGTTTGTGCAAGGGCCTCCAAATTGCCTCTTTTTCCTGCCAGTATAAGTACGGACTGTGTGACGTGCCTACTTGGATGCGGTCACTCATATAATCCTCCACCATTCTATCAATGTTGAGAGAATCATATGCAGTGACAGTAGACGACATGTCCGTAATCGTTGTCAGGTCCTTCAGTCCGGACCAGATGTCAGCATCAGCAGTCGCTCCAGACTGCCCTGCATCACCGCCAGCGGGTGGGCTCGGAATTCTGAGCCTTTTCCTCGCACCCCCAGTTGCGGGAGAATGTGAAGGAGGAGATGTTGACAGGTCGCGTTCCGCTTGACTTGACAATTTTGTCACCAGCAGGTCTTTCAACCCCAGCAGACTTGTGTCTGCCGGAAAGAGAGATCCAAGGTAGGCTTTAAATCTAGGATCGAGCACGGTGGCCAAAATGTAGTGCTCTGATTTCAACAGATTGACCACCCGTGAATCCTTGTTAAGCGAATTAAGGGCTCCATCCACAAGTCCCACATGCCTAGCGGAATCGCTCCGTGTTAGCTCCTCCTTCAATGTCTCCAGCTTCTTCTGCAAAAGCCTGATGAGGGGAATGACCTGACTCAGGCTGGCAGTGTCTGAACTGACTTCACGTGTGGCAAGTTCAAAGGGCATCAGAACCTTGCACAACGTTGAAATCATTCTCCACTGCGCTTGAGACAGGTGCATTCCACCTACTATATCGTGCTCAATTGTATAGGCTTGAATGGCCTTTTGCTGCTCCTCCAACCTCTGAAGCATATAGAGGGTTGAATTCCACCTCGTTACCACTTCTTGCTTCAGATGATGGCAGGGCAGGTTCAGTAGTTTTTGGTGGTGCTCCAGTCTTCTGTACGTGGTGCCTGTACGCCGAAAGTGTCCCGCAATTCTTCTGGCCACCGACAGCATCTCTTGCACGCCCCTGTCGTTTTTTAAAAAATTCTGCACCACCAAATTCAAGGTATGTGCAAAACATGGGACGTGCTGGAATTTGCCCATATTTAATGCACACACAATATTGCTGGCGTTGTCCGATGCCACAAATCCACAGGAGAGTCCAATTGGGGTAAGCCATTCCGCGATGATCTTCCTCAGTTGCCGTAAGAGGTTTTCAGCTGTGTGCGTATTCTGGAAAGCGGTGATACAAAGCGTAGCCTGCCTAGGAAAGAGTTGGCGTTTGCGAGATGCTGCTACTGGTGCCGCCGCTGCTGTTCTTGCGGCGGGAGTCCATACATCTACCCAGTGGGCTGTCACAGTCATATAGTCCTGACCCTGCCCTGCTCCACTTGTCCACATGTCCGTGGTTAAGTGGACATTGGGTACAACTGCATTTTTTAGGACACTGGTGAGTCTTTTTCTGACGTCCGTGTACATTCTCGGTATCGCCTGCCTAGAGAAGTGGAACCTAGATGGTATTTGGTAACGGGGGCACACTGCCTCAATAAATTGTCTAGTTCCCTGTGAACTAACGGCGGATACCGGACGCACGTCTAACACCAACATAGTTGTCAAGGCCTCAGTTATCCGCTTTGCAGCAGGATGACTGCTGTGATATTTCATCTTCCTCGCAAAGGACTGTTGAACAGTCAATTGCTTACTGGAAGTAGTACAAGTGGGCTTACGACTTCCCCTCTGGGATGACCATCGACTCCCAGCAGCAACAACAGCAGCGCCAGCAGCAGTAGGCGTTACACGCAAGGATGCATCGGAGGAATCCCAGGCAGGAGAGGACTCGTCAGAATTGCCAGTGACATTGCCTGCAGGACTATTGGCATTCCTGGGGAAGGAGGAAATTGACACTGAGGGAGTTGGTGGGGTGGTTTGCGTGAGCTTGGTTACAAGAGGAAGGGATTTACTGGTCAGTGGACTGCTTCCGCTGTCACCCAAAGTTTTTGAACTTGTCACTGACTTATTATGAATGTGCTGCAGGTGACGTATAAGGGAGGATGTTCCGAGGTGGTTAACGTCCTTACCCCTACTTATTACAGCTTGACAAAGGGAACACACGGCTTGACACCTGTTGTCCGCATTTCTGGTGAAATACTTCCACACCGAAGAGCTGATTTTTTTGGTATTTTCACCAGGCATGTCAACGGCCATATTCCTACCACGGACAACAGGTGTCTCCCCGGGTGCCTGACTTAAACAAACCACCTCACCATCAGAATCCTCCTGGTCAATTTCCTCCCCAGCGCCAGCAACACCCATATCCTCCTCATCCTGGTGTACTTCAACACTGACATCTTCAATCTGACTATCAGGAACTGGACTGCGGGTGCTCCTTCCATCACTTGCAGGGGGCGTGCAAATGGTGGAAGGCGCATGCTCTTCACGTCCAGTGTTGGGAAGGTCAGGCATCGCAACCGACACAATTGGAGTCGGACTCTCCTTGTGGATTTGGGATTTCGAAGAACGCACAGTTCTTTGCGGTGCTACTGCTTTTGCCAGCTTGAGTCTTTTCATTTTTCTAGCGAGAGGCTGAGTGCTTCCATCCTCATGTGAAGCTGAACCACTAGCCATGAACATAGGCCAGGGCCTCAGCCGTTCCTTGCCACTCCGTGTGGTAAATGGCATATTGGCAAGTTTACGCTTCTCCTCCGACAATTTTATTTTAGGTTTTGGAGTCCTTTTTTTACTGATATTTGGTGTTTTGGATTTGACATGCTCTGTACTATGACATTGGGCATCGGCCTTGGCAGACGACGTTGCTGGCATTTCATCGTCTCGGCCATGACTAGTGGCAGCAGCTTCAGCACGAGGAGGAAGTGGATCTTGATCTTTCCCTAATTTTGGAACCTCAACATTTTTGTTCTCCATATTTTAATAGGCACAACTAAAAGGCACCTCAGGTAAACAATGGAGATGGATGGATTGGATACTAGTATACAATTATGGACGGGCTGCCGAGTGCCGACACAGAGGTAGCCACAGCCGTGAACTACCGCACTGTACTGTGTCTGCTGCTAATATATAGACTGGTTGATAAAGAGATAGTATACTCGTAACTAGTATGTATGTATAAAGAAAGAAAAAAAAAACCACGGTTAGGTGGTATATACAATTATGGACGGGCTGCCGAGTGCCGACACAGAGGTAGCCACAGCCGTGAACTACCGCACTGTACTGTGTCTGCTGCTAATATAGACTGGTTGATAAAGAGATAGTATACTCGTAACTAGTATGACTATAAAGAAAGAAAAAAAAACCACGGTTAGGTGGTATATACAATTATGGACGGGCTGCCGAGTGCCGACACAGAGGTAGCCACAGCCGTGAACTACCGCACTGTACTGTGTCTGCTGCTAATATATAGACTGGTTGATAAAGAGATAGTATACTCGTAACTAGTATGTATGTATAAAGAAAGAAAAAAAAAACACGGTTAGGTGGTATATACAATTATGGACGGGCTGCCGAGTGCCGACACAGAGGTAGCCACAGCCGTGAACTACCGCACTGTACTGTGTCTGCTGCTAATATAGACTGGTTGATAAAGAGATAGTATACTCGTAACTAGTATGACTATAAAGAAAGAAAAAAAAAACACGGTTAGGTGGTATATACAATTATGGACGGGCTGCCGAGTGCCGACACAGAGGTAGCCACAGCCGTGAACTACCGCACTGTACTGTGTCTGCTGCTAATATATAGACTGGTTGATAAAGAGATAGTATACTCGTAACTAGTATGTATGTATAAAGAAAGAAAAAAAAACCACGGTTAGGTGGTATATACAATTATGGACGGGCTGCCGAGTGCCGACACAGAGGTAGCCACAGCCGTGAACTACCACACTGTACTGTGTCTGCTGCTAATATAGACTGGTTGATAAAGAGATAGTATACTCGTAACTAGTATGTATGTATAAAGAAAGAAAAAAAAACCACGGTTAGGTGGTATATACAATTATGGACGGGC
Organism: Pseudophryne corroboree; assembly: GCF_028390025.1. Classification (NCBI taxonomy): domain Eukaryota; kingdom Metazoa; phylum Chordata; class Amphibia; order Anura; family Myobatrachidae; genus Pseudophryne; species Pseudophryne corroboree. The sequence goes on from NW_026970106.1 coordinate 96,194, forward strand.
TGCCGAGTGCCGACACAGAGGTAGCCACATCCGTGAACTACCGCACTGTACTGTGTCTGCTGCTAATATATAGACTGGTTGATAAAGAGATAGTATACTCGTAACTAGTATGTATGTATAAAGAAAGAAAAAAAAACCACGGTTAGGTGGTATATACAATTATGGACGGGCTGCCGAGTGCCGACACAGAGGTAGCCACAGCCGTGAACTACCGCACTGTACTGTGTCTGCTGCTAATATATAGACTGGTTGATAAAGAGATAGTATACTCGTAACTAGTATGTATGTATAAAGAAAGAAAAAAAAACCACGGTTAGGTGGTATATACAATTATGGACGGGCTGCCGAGTGCCGACACAGAGGTAGCCACAGCCGTGAACTACCGCACTGTACTGTGTCTGCTGCTAATATAGACTGGTTGATAAAGAGATAGTATACTCGTAACTAGTATGTATGTATAAAGAAAGAAAAAAAAACCACGGTTAGGTGGTATATACAATTATGGACGGGCTGCCGAGTGCCGACACAGAGGTAGCCACAGCCGTGAACTACTGCACCGTACTGTGTCTGCTGCTAATATAGACTGGTTGATAAAGAGATAGTATACTCGTAACTAGTATGACTATAAAGAAAGAAAAAAAAACCACGGTTAGGTGGTATATACAATTATGGACGGGCTGCCGAGTGCCGACACAGAGGTAGCCACAGCCGTGAACTACCGCACTGTACTGTGTCTGCTGCTAATATAGACTGGTTGATAAAGAGATAGTATACTACTAATATTATATATACTGGTGGTCAGGTCACTGGTCACTAGTCACACTGGCAGTGGCACTCCTGCAGCAAAAGTGTGCACTGTTTAATTTTAATATAATATTATGTACTCCTGGCTCCTGCTATAACCTATAACTGGCACTGCAGTGCTCCCCAGTCTCCCCCACAATTATAAGCTGTGTGAGCTGAGCACAGTCAGATATATATATACATTGATGCAGCACACTGGGCTGAGCAGTGCACACAGATATGGTATGTGACTGAGTCACTGTGTGTATCGTTTTTTTCAGGCAGAGAACGGATATATTAAATAAAACAAACAACTGCACTGTCTGGTGGTCACTGTGGTCGTCAGTCACTAAACTCTGCACTCTCTTCTACAGTATCACAGCCTCAGGTCAATCTCTCTCTCTCTCTCTCTCAACCCTAATCTAAATGGAGAGGACGCCAGCCACGTCCTCTCCCTATCAATCTCAATGCACGTGTGAAAATGGCGGCGACGCGCGGCTCCTTATATAGAATCCGAGTCTCGCGAGAATCCGACAGCGTTATGATGACGTTCGGGCGCGCTCGGGTTAACCGAGCAAGGCGGGAGGATCCGAGTCTGCTCGGACCCGTGAAAAAAACATGAAGTTCGTGCGGGTTCGGATTCAGAGAAACCGAACCCGCTCATCTCTAATTGCAGTGTGTGGCATAATGTATCACGGACATTGCGGTGTGTGTCATAATGTGTCACAGACATTGTATGTGCTATAATGTATCAGGGGCATTGCAGTGTGTAGCATAATGTATAACGGGCATTGCGATTCCTGTCATAATGTGTCACAGGCATTACGGTGTGTGGCATAATGTGTCACAGACATTACGGTGTGTGGCATAATGTGTCGGGGGCATTACAGTGTGTGCATATTGTGTCGTGCATTATTGTGTGCGGCATAATGTCTAAGGGCCATTGCAGTATGTGGCATAATGTATACTGGGCATTACTATAAGGAGGAAAAATGACAAATAATGTAAGGGGCATGAATCAGGATTATTTTTCTTTCCTGTGGTGGCCAACGTATGGGCGTGCAGGTTGCAAAACTGGGGTATAAGGTAGTCTTTCCCTGCAATGCCACGCCCCTTTATGTGAAACCACGCCCACTCCAACAAAACCACACCCCTTTTTTGACGCGCGCGCCTTAGGCGCGCGCATATTTATCCCTTTCTTGCTCCCATTATGGAGCATGAAGGGGGGGGGGGGGGCGCCGAAGAATTTTTTGGCTTGGGGGAGAAAAATTTCTAGTTACGCCACTGGATTGGACATATCCAGTGTGATGCGGCTGTAGATGATTTTTGCTGTTTCTAACTTCTACATCAATGAATAAGTTTCAAAATAGAATGCATCAAGAGAACGGTGTTGGTAGTATAAAACTACCTACAGCACCTGGTATTCCCAGGTGGTCTCACATCCAAGAACAAACCAGGCCTAAGATCAGGTGATATTGGGCATATACAGTGTGGTGTGGCTGTAGATGAGCTTAGTGGTTTCTGTTAGAGTTCTTCTACTTCTAACTACTCGTACATAAATGAATAAGCGGACGATTTATTAAACCTGGTGAAATGATAATTTGCATGGTGATAAAGTACCAGCCAATCAACTCCTAATTGCCATGTCACAGGCTGGGTTTGAAAAATGACAGTTAGGAGCTGACTGGCTGGTACTTTATCACCTTGCACTTTATCAGTTCACCAGGCTTAATAGATCTGCCCCAATGTTTCAAAATGGAATGCATCAAGAGAACGGTGTTGGTATTGTAAAAATACACACAGCTCCTGGTATTTCCTGGTGGTCTCCCATCCAAGTACTAAAACCAGGACCAACACTGCTCAGCTTCCATGATCAGGAGAGATTGGGCAAATCCAGTGTGCTGTGGCTGTAGATGAGCTCGTGGTTTCTGTTAGAGCTCTTCTACTTCTAACTTCTGGTACATAAAAGAATATGTGTAAAAATTAAATGTACAGTACCAAGAAAAGGGTGTTGATAGTTTAAAAACACCTAAAGAATCTGATAATACATGGATGGGAGACTGCTTGGTAGTAACAAAGTCCAATACTGCTTTGCTTCAAAGATCAAATGAGATTGGGCATATCCAGTGTGGTGTGGCTTTAGATAAGCTTTGTGGTTTCTGTTAGAGCTCTTCTACTTCTAACTACTGGTACATTAATGAACATGTATAAGGTTGTAGTTTATCCAATATCCCTTTACTACCTTACCTCCCCCCCCCCTCCCCTCCCCTCCCCTCCCCTCCCCTCCTTATAGCTTCCTTTGTTCTCTCCTCCTCGTGTGTGCGTTATTTGTTTTCTCATACGTCCTAGAGGATGCTGGGATCACATTAAGAACCATGGGGTATAGACGGGATCCGCAGGAGACATGGGCACTTTAAGACTTTCAAAGGGTGTGAACTGTCTCCTCCCTCTATGCCCCTCCTCCAGACTCCAGTTTTAGAATTGTGCCCAGTGAGACTGGATGCACTACAGGGGAGCTCTACTGAGTTTCTCTGAAAAGACTTATGTTAGTTTTTCTTATTTTCAGGGAGGCTGCTGGCAACAGTCTCCCTGCTTCGTGGAACTTAGGGGAGAGAAGTATGACCAACTTCTAGTGAGTTCAATGGCTCTGCTTCTGGCTGACAGGACACCATTAGCTCCTGAGGGTGCTGATCGCTGGGTACGCCTAGATGCCCACTCCCGTAGCCTGCCATCACCCCCTTACAGAGCCAGAAGTCAGAAGACAGGCGAGTAGCAGAAGAACAGAAGACTTCTTCTCCAGTGACGGCATTCTGAGGTACCACGCAGCGAGCGGAATGCTGTGCGCCATGCTTCCACACAAACACAGGCACTGCAGGGTGCAGGGCATGTGGGTGGGTGGGGGGGGGCACCGTGGGCAGCATAAATTCCTCACAAAAGGCTGGCAAAAGTGGACATTAGTGCCTGGGCACTGTCCTTACCCCGCCAGCGTAATTAATTATTTGTTTCTGAGCGGGACAGAAGCGTGCCATTACAGCGGCGGGGCTTCTTCCTCACCTCACCAGCACATCTATAGAGCGTTACAAGTCTATCACTATAGAGTTTATTATTTCCCAGACTGTGTACTTTTGGCGCTGGGTTGTGAGCTGAAAAATCCTCTCTGTCCCTCTGACAGATTTACTGTAGGTCTATCCCCCATAAGCCGATGTGTCTGTGGGTACTTGGTACATGTGTGTCAACATGTCGGTGGCTGAATGTTTTTCCCAAGAGGAAACTATATTAGGAATGCAGACATATGATGGTGGCCCTGTTGGCACCACCAATAACTGACTGGGTGAAAGTTTCAATAATATCAGAGTGAGGTTGGATAAATCTGTGTCCCAGACACAGACGTAGAGAATAGATGTGATGTTCATGGCTATGCTTCTTTTCCCTCAGGCCCGCAAAAATGTTACTACACACTGATACTGACTCGGATACTGATTCCTATGTCGACCATAATATTTCCTGATTAGATCCAATATTGGCAAGGAGCATTCAGTACATGATTGTGGATATTAAGGACATATTAACATCACTGAGGACCCTGCTGTTCCTGACAAAGGGGTCTATATGTATGTATATATAGATATATAATGAAAGCTGATGTAACGTTCCTCCATCTCTGTTTGAGAAAGTCTGATCCAGCTCGACAAGATGGTTTCAAATCCCCAAAAGGTTTCCGATTGTTTATTCATTTCCTGCTGCGGACAGAATAAAGTGGGAGTCACCCCCTGTTCTGCACGGGGCCCTGTCACAAATCCAGCGGATCATATGCAGGAAGCTACATTATTTCTAGTTATGTAACCACGGGTACATTACTTAGACCTGCCATTACATGCGCATGGGTGAGTAGTAGTATTCAAGAATTGGTCGAATACCTTGTCTTCCGATATAGATATCTTGGAGAGATGGGATACTCCTTACGTTGGATCATATCAAGGACACTGCAGCATACTTACGACTGCAAGGGATATAGGACTCTTGAGTTCACGGGCCAATTTCATGGCAGTCTCGGATAGGAGGGCATTGTGGATTCACCAAGGGAATGCTGATGCTGACTCCAAGAAGAAAGGGAGTCTCTTCCCTATGAAGGTGAAGCCTTGTTTGGCAACGGCCTAGTTAATTTGATCTCGGCAGCTCCCGCAGGTAAGTCAACCTTCTTGCCCTATGTTCCCTCTCAACGGATGAAGACGCATCATTGTCTAACGCAGTCATTTTGTCCCAATAGATATGCAAGAAGTTAAGATTCCCCTTTCTTTGCAGGTAGAGGAAGGAGAAGAGGGAAGAGGTCTGTAGCCTCTTCAAGATCGCAGGAGCAGAGATCGTCCTCTGCTTCTGCCAAATCCACTGCATGACGCTGGGGCTCTCTTGCAGGAGCCCACACCAGTGGGGGCACGTCTAAAACACTTCAGTCAGTTCTGGATTAATTTGGACCTGGACTCGTGGGTTTTACAAATAGTGTCACAAGGGTACAAACTGGAGTTTCAAGACGTTCCCCCTCACCGATTGTTCAAATCGGCCTTAGTCAGCAGGGAGAAGGTTTTTATTCAAGCCTCTTCGTGCTCCCGAAGCCGGACGGCTCAGTCAGACCAATCTTAAATCTGAAATCCCTCAATTTCTACCTAAAGAAATTCAATTTCAAGATGGAATCTCTCAGGGTAGGGATCTCCAGTCCGGAGGAAGGAGATTTCATGGTTTTGGTAGACATAAGGATGCCTAATTACATGTTCCCGTTTAGCCACTGCATCAAGCTACCTGAGGTTTGCAATTCAGGATTGTCATTACCAATTTCAGACGTTGCCGTTTGGTCTGTCCACGGCTCCGAGGATTTTCACCAGGGTGATGGTGGAAATGATGGTTCTCCTTCGCAAGCAAGGAGTCACAATTATGCCGTACTTGGATGATCTCCTGATAAAGGCGAGATCCAGGGACCAGTTGGTGCAAAACATCTACTCTCCCTGACAGTTCTTCAACAACATGGTTGGCTCCTAAACTTGCCAAAATCGCAGTTGGTCCCAATGACGCGGTTGTTGTTTCTGGGAGTAATACTGGACACAGAAGAGGCTTTCTTCCAGTGGAAAGGCTATGGAGTTCCAGAGTCTGGTCAAACAAATTCTGAAACCAGCAAGAGTGTTAATCCATCAATGCATTCTGTTGCTGGGGAAGATGGTTGCGGCCTACGAGGCCATTCAGTTTGGCAGGTTCCATGCCAGAGTGTTCCAGTGGGACCTGTTGGACAAGTGGTCCGGATCCCACCTACACATGCACCGGAGGATAATCCTGTCTTCCAAGACCAGAATCTTACTCCATTGGTGGCTGCACAGTTCTCACCTCCTAGAGGGGCGATGGTTCGGGATCCAGGACTGGATCCTAGGGACCATGGATGCAACCCTCCGAGGCTGGGGAGCAGTCACACAGGGGGAAAACATCCAAGGAAGATGGTCAAGTCAGGAAAGTTTTCTCCACATAAATGTTCTGGAGTTAAGGGCCATTTAATAACTGCAGACACAGTACGCACTGGGACGGGTGCCCAGCATCCTCTACGGACTAAGAGAAAAGGATTTACCGGTAGGTATTAAAATCCTATTTTCTCTAACGTCCTAGAGGATGCTGGGGACTCCGTAAGGACCATGGGGATAGATAGGCTCCGCAGGAGACATGGGCACTTTAAGAAAGACTTTAGTTCTGGGTGTGCACTGGCTCCTCCCTCTATGCCCCTCCTCCAGACCTCAGTTTGATACTGTGCCCAGTGGAGACTGGGTGCTTTTCAGGAGCTCTCCTGAGCTTTCTGACAGAAAGTATTTTGTTAGGTTTTTAATTTTCAGGGAGCACTGCTGGCAACAGACTCCCTCATCGAGGGACTGAGGGGAGAGAAGCAGCCCTACTCTCTGAGTTGCAAGGTCCTGCTTCTTAGGCTACTGGACACCATTAGCTCCAGAGGGATTGGTACGCAGGATCTCACCCTCGCCGTCCGTCCCAGAGCCGCGCCTCCGTCCCCCTTGCAGAGCCGGAAGATAGAAGCCGGGTGAGTATGAGAAGAAAAGAAGACTTCAGAGGCGGCAGAAGACTTCATGATCTTCACTGAAGTAACGCACAGCACTGCAGCTGTGCGCCATTGCTCCCATACACCTCACACACTCCGGTCACTGTAAGGGTGCAGGGCGCAGGGGGGGGCACCCTGGGCAGCAATATAAACCTCTTTTTGGCAAAAATATAACACATATACAGCGGGGCACTGTATATATGTATGAGCCCCCGCCAATTTTACAGTTTAAGCGGGACAGAAGCCTGCCGCCGAGGGTGCGGGGCTTCTCCCTCAGCACTCACCAGCGCCATTTTTTCTTCACAGCACCGCTGAGAGGAAGCTCCCCGGACTCTCCCCTGCTTATACCACGGTAGACAAGAGAGTTGAAAAGAGGGGGGGGGGCACATAATTTGGCGCAAATTACATGCTGCAGTACTACTGGGCAAACATTAAGTTACTGTGTATTCCTGGGTTATAGCGCTGGGGGGTGTGCTGGCATACTCTCTCTCTGTCTCTCCAAAGGGCCTTGTGGGGAAACTGTCTTCAGAAAAAGCATTCCCTGTGTGTGTGGTGTGTCGGTACACGTGTGTCGACATGTCTGAGGAAGAAGGCTATATTAGAGAGGAGCAGGAGCAAATGAATGTGGTGTCTCCGCCGACAGCTGATTGGATGGATATGTGGAATGTTTTAAATGCTAGTGTAAACTCATTGCACAAAAGATTAGACAAGGCTGAAGCTTTGGGACAGTCAGGGTCTCAACCCATGCCTGATCCTATGTTGCAGGGACTGTCAGGGTCTCATAAGCGCCCACTATCCCAGATTGTTGACACAGATACAGACACGGATTCTGACTCCAGTGTCGATTACGATGATGCAAAGTTACAGCCAAAATTGGCAAAATCCATTCGATATATGATTATGGCAATAAAAGATGTTTTGCACATCAGAGAGGAACCCCCTGTCCCTGACAAGAGGGTACATATGTACAAGGTGAAAAAGCCTGAGGTAACCTTTGAGGGGGTCACACGAGCTGAACGAGTTATGTGAAAAAGCTTGGGAATCTCCAGATAAAAGACTGCAGATTTCCAAAAGGATTCTTATGGCGTATCCTTTCCCATCAATGGATAGGTTACGATGGGAATCCTCCCCTAGGGTGGACAAAGCATTAACACGCTTATCCAAGAAGGTAGCCCTCCCGTCCCAGTATACGGCTACCCTCAAAGAGTCTGCTGACCGCAAACAGGAGATTACCCTGAAGTCCATTTATACACATTCAGGTACCTTACTCAGACCGACAATTGCGTCGGCCTGGGTGTGTAGTGCTGTAGCGGCATGGACGGATACCTTATCTGAGGGGATGGATACCCTAGATAAGGATACTATTTTATTGACCCTGGGGCATATAAGAGATGCTGTCCTATATATGTGTGTATGCAAACTACAGGTGGTGCTGCAGGGCTCACACCCTTTTACTTGTCTTGTAGAGCAACTCTGGAGCTGTTTCTGGGTCCAGCTGCTGCAAGAAATCAGCTTGAATGCTTCAGGGGCTGGGGCATGGCCAACATGAGCCCACACTGATGGGGGGTGGGGGTGTATAAAGCGATTTAGGGGTCATCCAAGCGCAACCCCACAAAGGCCGCCATGCCCTGCGTGACCCTTTTCTCTTTTCATATGCAGACGAGGGTTGCAGCCAACTATGCCCACTGCTTGGATGACATCACTATATGCAAATCCATCTGCTGCAGGCCTTCCCCCAGGAATTCTTGCAGTAGTTGTTGCATTTGGTTTGTTGTTTGGGGGTGCTCCAGTATTAGGCAGCCTTCTGCCCTCCCACATTCGTCTGAAAATGTGTTCTCCCTGCAGTTGTTGTTCCCAGATGAGAGTTCCCTTGTGCTTCCTCAGTTGAATCTCCTTAACTTGACAGGGGTGTGCCCGAGCAGCCGCCCTCCACAGCCCTATCCCAACACATACTTATCTTGCATATGAGATCTCTTGATCATGAAGATAGTTCTCACAGGGTGAGTTTCATCCATTACATTTTAAAGTAGGAAGGTACAAATTACATATTCAAATTACATATATGTGCTGGATTCAAATGTTTTCCCCCCTTCCTTTCTCAATTGTGCCCATCAGCAGCTATTCTAATGTTGCTGCCAATGGGTGTGACGCATTCATTTCTTCTGTGGGGTACACTGGACTCCACAAGGATTCACATTGTATGTACACCAGAGTAGGATCTTGATCTGAGGCACCCACAGGCTCAAAGCTTTTGACTGTTCCCAAGATGCTCAGCGCCCCCTCCTCTATAACCTCGCTTCCATGAACAGGGAGCTCAGTTTGTAGTTGGTGCCTTCAGTAGCAGGCCACTTAACAGGGGGCTGCCTCAGGCAGCCTATTCTTAGCTATTAATTTTGGCAAGAAAATAATAACTTTTTTTATAAGAATCTACAAGGGCTGCAGCAGGCTAGGTCTAATAGACCTCTTTACTGCAGCTCCATCACTCCCAGTGGCGCAGTATACTCCCGTGCCCCGGTTGCTGGGTCACTGCAGCGGAGGCTCCGGTTTCTTCCTAAGGTCAGTCACACACACACCGCCCTCCGGGATCACGAGGCCGCTGATGGGGGCGGGCCGTGTGCGCACTGGCGTGGACACTGATTACTGGGCAGTCGCTCCACTAGCCACCAGGGACAGTTAAGGAGCACAGCTCTGGGGTTTTTTCTCCTATATTAACCCCATTTTGTACTACCCGCAGTGCATTGTGATAGGTAATGGGGCCTGATTCAGGTTGGATCGCAATCCAACTGCAAAAACTGCTAAGAGCATACGCATCCGCCTGCATTTTCTGCGGCACCCCGCAGATAATGCGATCACCTCTGCCTGTGAATCGGTGAAGGGGGGGGGGGAGGGGGGTCAACAACACTCCATTTCCAAGTCGGAGATGGAGCGGTGCGGGGGCACGGTTTCAAAATGGGGTCGGCAACGGAGAAACAGGAGGCGTGGTCAGAGCAGCTGCATGACATCACATGGGCCGGACTCTGCCAGTGGAGCCCCAGCGTCATGAGGTAGATTTTGTAGAGGCCGGGGAGGACTTCTGTTCCTGGGAACTAGCTGTGTTGTGCAGCTTTATTCCTCTGCCCCTACCTCTGGCAAGAAAGGACGCACCTCGCACTTTCTTGTTTCTTTGTGACCGAAAGGACTGCATTTGATAATGCGGAGCTTTCTTATGCTGTGAGGGAACATAAGGTAAAAAATTTGATTTTCCAACTGTAGCTGTGCGTGTTAATGCTTTGTCCATCCTACGGGAGGATTTCCATCGTAACCTATCCGTTGATGGAAAAGGATACGCCATAAGAATCCTTTTGGAAATCTGCAGTCTTTTATCTGGAGATTCCCAAGCTTTTTCACATAACTCGTTCAGCTCGTGTGACCCCCTCAAAGGTTACCTCAGGCTTCTTTCCCTTGTACATATGTACCCTCTTGTCAGGGACAGGGGGTTCCTCTGTGATGTGCAAAACATCTTTTATTGCCATAATCATATATCGAATGGATTTTGCCAATTTTGGCTGTAACTTTGCATCATCGTAATCGACACTGGAGTCAGAATCCGTGTCGGTATCTGTGTCAACAATCTGGGATAGTGGGCGCTTATGAGACCCTGACAGTCCCTGCAACATAGGATCAGGCATGGGTTGAGTCCCTGACTGTCCCAAAGCTTCAGCCTTGTCTAATCTTTTGTACAATGAGTTTACACTAGCATTTAAAACATTCCACATATCCATCCAATCAGGTGTCAGCGGAGACACCACATTCATTTGCTCCCGCTCCTCTCTAATATAGCCTTCTTCCTCAGACATGTCGACACACGTGTACCGACACACCACACACACAGGGAATACTTTTTCTGAAGACAGTTTCCCCACAAGGCCCTTTGGAGAGACAGAGAGAGAGTATGCCAGCACACTCCCCAGCGCTATATAACCCAGGAATAACACAGTAACTTAATGTTTGTCCAGTAGCGCTGCTGTATGTAATTTGCGCCGAATTATGTGCCCCCCCTCTCTTTTCAACCCTCTTCTCTACCGTGGTATAAGCAGGGGAGAGTCCGGGGAGCTTCCTCTCAGCGGTGCTGAGGAGAAAAAATGGCGCTGGTGAGTGCTGAGGGAGAAGCCCCGCCCCCTCGGCGGCGGGCTTCTGTCCCGCTTAAACTGTAAAATTGGTGGGGGCTCATACATATATACAGTGCCCAGCTGTATATATGTTATATTTTTGCCAAAAAGAGGTTTATATTGCTGCCCAGGGCGCCCCCCCTGCGCCCTGCACCCTTACAGTGACCGGAGTATGTGAGGTGTATGGGAGCAATGGCGCACAGCTGCAGTGCTGTGCGCTACCTCAGTGAAGATCATGAACTCTGTGGAGCCCGTCTATCCCCATGGTCCTTACGGAGTCCCCAGCATCCTCTAGGACTTTAGAGAAACTAGGATTTTAATACCTACCGGTAAATCCTTTTCTCTTAGTCTGTTGAGGATGCTGGGCACCCGTCCCAGTGTGTACTGTGTCTGCAGTTATTAAATGGCCCTTAACTCCAGAACATTTATGTGGAGACAACTTTCCTGACTTGACCATCTTCCTTGGACGTTTTCCCCCTGTGTGACTGCTCCCCAGCCTCGGAGGGTTGCATCTGTGGTCCCTAGGATCCAGTCCTGGATCCCGAACCATCGCCCCTCTAGGAGGTGAGAACTGTGCAGCCACCAATGGAGTGAGATTCTGGTCTTGGAAGACAGGATTATCCTCCGGTGCATGTGTAGGTGGGATCCGGACCAATTGTCCAACAGGTCCCACTGGAACACTCTGGCATGGAACCTGCCAAACTGAATGGCCTCGTAGGCCACAACCATCTTCCCCAGCAACTGAATGCATTGATGGATTAACACTCTTGCTGGTTTCAGAATTTGTTTGACCAGACTCTGGAACTCCATAGCCTTTCCACTGGAAGAAAACCTCTTCTGTGTCCAGTATGTGTTATGATTCCAGCACTCTAGTCAGAGAAGATCTTATGGCAAGGACCGGAGCACTGGAACGGAATGCTGGGGAAGGGAGCAGGACAGGAAAATAGCCCCTGGCGCCCTAACTCTGTTGTCTCACCCGTGTTGTCAGAAATCCCCTGCGAGACTATGGTTTCTTGAGCCCTTGGCAGCCGCGTTTGAAGGGCGGATTATGTCTGCCCAACTTCGATGCCCCCCGGTCTTAATGAGAGACAAAGGGAAACCCGAGACAGGGTGATAACAAGAGGCCCTCTAACTAAACAACCAGGCCAGGGGCTAAGCAAACTCAAAACTATAATATGTGCGGAGAAACCGCCAGGAAAAAGGACAACCAAAATATCCACTTGTCCAATTCTCCTACCCGGCACCGCCGAGTACCAGAGAGGACTTGTGGAAGCGGAACCCTCCGCAAATGCTCCAAACACAAAATATAAAAGGTAAAGCGGCTGAGCCGCAACACACGGCAGAGCCGCAACTCACGAACACCACTGGATATAAAACGGTGATCAGTCAGGACTCCAGGGAACCAAACGACCTCTTGGGATGAGATGACAACTCCCGAATACCGGACTTCTGCGGACTGGAATGACCGGATACAGCAGGACTGGAAACAGACTCTCAGCAAACAAAGGCAGCATGCAGGAAGCTATTACCGGCATCTGTGAGAAGCCCTGGGAGTGTATTTAACAAGGAGTCCTCCAATCAGCTGCTAAAGGCTGATTAGAATAAATGCCGTGCAGCTGCCTTGCTGCACGGCCAGAGAACAGGTGAATATCTTAATTTCCTAAAGCCTAGCAACGGGGAACGCGGTCCACCAGTGGCGTCCCCGTTGCTAGGGTCCGTGCGGCTCAGCGCGCCCGGCGTCTAGCGTTGCTAGGGAGCCGGCGGCTGTACGTGCACGGCATCTCTAGTTGCTAGGCGCCGGGCCGCGCAGACCATCAAGCGGACCCCGGCGCCTAACAGTACCCCCCCCTTGAGGAGGGGTCAAGGAACCCCTAAAGCCAGGTTTCTGAGGAAATTCCCGAAAAAATGCCCTCTTGAGCCTCGGGGCATGAAGATCCTTATCCAGGACCCAAGACCTTTCCTCCGGACCATAGCCTTTCCAGGGAACCAGAAAATACAGCCGATCCCGGGACAATTTGGAATCGAGAACCTTCTCTACCAAGAACTCCTGTTGTCCCTGTACATCCACTGGAGATCTACCCTGAGAGATCTTCCGAGGAAATCTACTGGAAGAAACGTATTGTTTCAACAGGGAACAATGAAACGTATTTCCAATCCTGAGAGATCTTGGTAAACGTAACCGAAAGGCAACTGGGTTGACTCTTTTAATAATAAGAAATGGCCCAATAAATTTGGGTCCCAGTCTAGCTGAGGATTGTCGAAGCCTGATGTTGCGAGTCGACAACCACACCCTATCTCCCACCTTAAAAGTGCAAGGACGTCGGAGCCTGTCAGAAAATTTCTTCTCTCGAAAGGCCGCTTTTCTGAGAGCAAGGTGCACCTTTTTCCAAATGGCTCTGAGATGGGAGGTTAAGGTAAGCGAGGAGACTGAGGAATGATGAAAAAAAGAATTAGCTCTGGGGTGAAAACCAAAAACTGAAAAGAATGGAGACTCTTTAGTGGAGGAATGACAAGAATTATTGTAAGCAAATTCAGCCAACGGAAGAAACTCGGACCAATCATTCTGGAGTTTGGCTGAATACAAGCGCAAATATTGTTTCAATGATTGGTTAACTCGTTCGGTTTGCCCGTTGGATTGTGGGTGGTAACCGGATGTTAACGACAATTTCATCTTCAATGAGGCACAAAAACATTTCCAGAATTGTGCGATGAATTGTGGACCCCGATCAGAAACAATATCAGTAGGCAGCCCATGAAGCCTGAATACATGGCGGAGAAACAAAACTGCCAACCCTTGGGCAGAAGGCAATCGGGGAAGAGCAATAAAATGAGCCATTTTACTAAAACGGTCCACTACCACCCATATGACTCGGAATCCGGCTGAAAGGGGAAGGTCAACCACAAAATCCATGGAAATATGATACCACGGCCTGAGAGGAACATTTAAGGGCATAAGTTGCCCGATGGGCAAGGAACGGGGAACCTTATGCTGTGCACAAACCTGACATGAATAAACAAATTCCTTGACGTCTTTAGAAAGACCAGGCCACCATACTGAGCGAGAGACTAACTCCAATGTCTTAGAGACTCCTGGATGCCCTGAAACTTTGTTATCATGGAATTCCGTTAAAACAGTAACTCTCAAAAACTCAGGGACGTAAAGACGACCAGCAGGAGTAATTCTAGGAGCTTGGTGTTGAAGCTGTTTTAACTGGGTAAATAAATCTTGTGTGAGGCCCGCCCAGATGACCGAAGATGGAAGTATGGGGGTAACAGGATTGTTATTGTGAACCGGAAGAAAGCTATGTGACAGGGCATCAGCCTTAGTATTCTTGGAACCAGGCCTGAAAGTGATTATAAATTTGAAACGCGTAAAAAATAATGCCCAACGTGCCTGCCGGGCATTAAGCCGCTTAGCTGATTCAATCTATTGCAGGTTCTTATGGTCAGTCAATACCGAAATAGTATGTTTTGCTCCCTCCAGCCAATGCCTCCACTCCTCGAAAGCCCATTTTACCGCCAGTAACTCCCGATTACCAACGTCATAGTTGGATTCAGCGGAGGAGAATTTCCTGGACATAAAGGCACAAGGATGTAACTCCAGAGACTCCGGATCCTTTTGAGAAAGGATAGCCCCCACTCCAACCTCCGAGGCATCAACCTCCACCACAAAGGGCAATTCCGGATTAGGATGTCTGAGGACTGGAGCCGAGACAAAGGCTTGTTTCAAGGCCCGGAAGGACAACTCAGCTTCACGCGACCAGTTGGTAGGATCCGCTCCTTTCTTTGTCAGAGCTACAATGGGAGCAACCAGGTCAGAAAAAGAATGAATGAACCTCCTATAATAATTCGCAAACCCTAAAAAACGCTTAATTGCTTTTAAATTGGTGGGTTGCGCCCAACTAAGGATGGCCTGGAGTTTCTTTGGTTCCATGGAAAATCCCTGAGGGGAAATTATGTACCCTAAAAAAGATACTTCCGTGACATGAAACTCACACTTCTCCAGCTTGGCATATAAATGATTCTCACATAACTTTTGAAGAACCAGACGCACCTGGGTAACATGTTGTTCCATTGATTTAGAAAAAATCAGGATGTCGTCTAAGTAAACGACCACGAATTTCCCTAGGAAGTCACGGAGCACATCGTTAATGAGGTCTTGAAAAACTGCCGGAGCATTGGACAGGCCGAACGGCATCACCAGGTATTCGTAGTGACCCGACTGAGTACTGAAGGCCGTTTTCCACTCATCTCCAGATTTAATTCGGATGAGGTTGTACGCTCCTCTAAGGTCAATTTTAGAAAAAATCACAGCAGAACGTAACTGATCAAAGAGTACAGAAATCAACGGCAAAGGATAGGTGTTTTTAACTGAGATCTTATTCAGGGCTCTAAAATCAATGCAAGGTCTAAGCGAGCCATCCTTTTTCTCCACAAAGAAGAAGCCTGCACTTAAAGGAGATTTTGATGGTCTAATAAATCCTTTCTCAAGGCTCTCCTTTACATAATCATTCATAGCCGCAGTTTCTGGCCCGGATAATGCATATAATCTTCCCTTTGGCAATGCGGCACCAGGAATTAACTCAATAGCACAATCATAAGGCCGATGGGGAGGCAGAATGTCCGCATTGCCTTTGGAGAAAACATCAGCAAACTCCTGGTATTCCACCGGAATGAGTTCTGGAATGATAGCTGCTACTCTGACTGGAAACGTGATACATTCCTTATCACAAAAAGTACCCCAATGTGAAATCTCCCCCGACCGCCAATCAATGGTGGGATTATGAAAGGCCAGCCAAGGGTGACCCAGAACAACTGGAACTGCTGGGCAATGTGTAAGAAAGAACTCGATTTTCTCGGAATGTAGAGCTCCTACTGTAAGTAGTACAGGGGGTGTACGGAGAGAAATAATCCCATTAGACAGCGGACTCCCATCTAAGCCATGCATGGTGACACACCTACCCAAAGGTAACTGAGGAATGCCTAAGGCCTTAGCCCAAGTTAAATCCATAAAGTTTCCTGCAGCTCCACTGTCAACAAAAGCCGACACCAAAGAACTGAGGCTGCCAAAGGAAACTTTAACTGGGACTAAAAGGGAGTTATTCGAGGAGATAAGCTGCAGACCTAGGTGAACCCCCTCACAATTCACCTGGTCAAAGCGTTTCCCGACTTGTTCGGACAATTACGAGCAAAATGTCCCTTACCCCCACAGTACAGACAAAGACCAGAATTTTGCCTTCTGGCTCTTTCTTCAGGAGACAGCCGGGAGAGACCCATCTGCATGGTCTCCTCTACGTCTTCAGGAATGGAATATACACACGGACTTGACCTTACAGGTGCTCCTTTTTCAGCCCTCCGCTCTCTGAGACGACGATCAATCTTAATAGAAAGCTCCATGAGTTTATCGAGAGTCTCAGGAGCGGGGTACTGAAGGAGACTGTCTTTTATAGACTCTGATAAGCCGAGGCGAAACTGACTGCGCAGGGCTGGGTCATTCCAGCCACAGTCGTTCGACCAACGGCGAAACTCCGTACAATAAACCTCTGCAGGATTTCTACCCTGTCTGAGAGCGCGCAACTGACTTTCAGCGGACGCCTCTCTATCAGGGTCATCATACAAGAGCCCTAAAGACTCAAAAAAAGCGTCAATTGACAACAATGCCGGATCCTCTGCTCTTAAACCAAATGCCCAGGTCTGAGGATCCCCCTGGAGCAAAGAAATAATAAACCCGACCCGCTGAGATTCAGTACCCGAGGAAGTCGGTCTTAAACGAAAATAAAGTTTACAGGATTCTTTAAAATTAAAAAAACTCTTTTCTATCACCAGAAAAACGGTCAGGCAAATGCATCTTTGGTTCATGGACTACCCTTGGGGAAGCTCGCAAAAGATCTTCCTGCGACTTCACCCGAAGAGAAAGATCCTGAACCATCTGAGTAAGTTCTTGAATCTGGCTGACTAAGAGCTGACCAGGATTTGGCCCTAAACCTGTTGGATTCATGAGGCCGATAAACTCTCACAAAACTGAATGAGAAAAAATTAAACCCCGTTTAATTTTAAGTTTTGGTATGGCCGGTAATAATGTTATGATTCCAGCACTCTGGTCAGAGAAGATCTTATGGCAAGGACTGGAGCACTGGAACGGAATGCTGGGGAAGGGAGCAGGACAGGAAAATAGCCCCTTGCGCCCTAACTCTGTTGTCTCACCCGTGTTGTCAGAAATCCCCTGCGAGACTATGGTTTCTTGAGCCCTTGGCAGCCGCGTTTGAAGGGCGGATTATGTCTGCCCAACTTCGATGCCCCCCGGTCTTAATGAGAGACAAAGGGAAACCTGAGACAGGGTGATAACAAGAGGCCCTCTAACTAAACAACCAGGCCAGGGGCTAAGCAAACTCAAAACTATAATATGTGCGGAGAAACCGCCAGGAAAAAGGACAACCAAAATATCCACTTGTCCAATTCTCCTACCCGGCACCGCCAAGTACCAGAGAGGACTTGTGGAAGCGGAACCCTCCGCAAATGCTCCAAACACAAAATATAAAAGGTAAAGCGGCTGAGCCGCAACACACGGCAGAGCCGCAACTCACGAACACCACTGGATATAAAACGGTGATCAGTCAGGACTCCAGGGAACCAAACGACCTCTTGGGATGAGATGACAACTCCCGAATACCGGACTTCTGCGGACTGGAATGACCGGATACAGCAGGACTGGAAACAGACTCTCAGCAAACAAAGGCAGCATGCAGGAAGCTATTACCGGCGTCTGTGAGAAGCCCTGGGAGTGTATTTAACAAGGAGTCCTCCAATCAGCTGCTAAAGGCTGATTAGAATAAATGCCATGCAGCTGCCTTGCTGCACGGCCAGAGAGCAGGTGAATATCTTAATTTCCTAAAGCCTAGCAACGGGGAACGCGGTCCGCCAGTGGCGTCCCCGTTGCTAGGGTCCGTGCGGCTCAGCGCGCCCGGCGTCTAGCGTTGCTAGGGAGCCGGCGGCTGTACGTGCACGGCGTCTCTAGTTGCTAGGCGCCGGGCCGCGCAGACCATCAAGCGGACCCTGGCGCCTAACAGTATGACTCCCAAAAACAACAACCGCGTCATTGGGACCAACTGCGATTTTGGCAAGTTTAGGAGCCAACCATGTTGTTGAAGAACTGTCAGGGAGAGTGCAATGTTTTGCACCAACTGGTCCCTGGATCTCGCCTTTATCAGGAGATCATCCAAGTACGGGATAATTGTGACTCCTTGCTTGCGAAGGAGAACCATAATTTCCGCCATCACCCTGGTGAAAATCCTCGGAGCCGTGGACAGACCAAACGGCAATGTCTGAAATTGGTAATGACAATCCTGAATTGCAAACCTTAGGTAGCTTGAGGCAGTGGCTAAATGGGAACATGTAAGTAGGCATCCTTTATGTCTACCAAAACCATGAAATCTCCGTCCTCCGGACTGGAGATCACTGCCCTGAGAAATTCCATCTTGAAATTGAATTTCTTTAGGAAGAAATTGAGGGATTTCAGATTTAAGATTGGTCTGACTGAGCCGTCCGGCTTCGGGACCACGAAGAGGCTTGAATAAAAACCTTCTCCCTGCTGAATAAGGCCAATTTGAACAATCGGTGAGGGGGAACGTCTTGAAACCCCAGTTTGTACCCTTGGGACACTATTTGTAAAACCCACGAGTCCAGGTCCGAATGAATCCAGAACTGACTGAAGAGTTTTAGACGTGCCCCCACTGGTGTGGGCTCCTGCAAGAAAGCCCCAGTGTCATGCAGTGGATTTGGCAGAAGCAGAGGACAATCTCTGGTCCTGCGATCTTGAAGAGGCTACAGACCTCTTCCTTTTCCTTCCTCTACCTGCAAAGAAAGGGGAATCTAAACTTCTTGCATATCTATTGGGCCAAAATGACTGCGGTAGATAATGATGCGTCTTCATCCGTTGACAGGGAACATAGGGCAAGAAGGTTGACTTACCATTGAAATGAGGATGCATCTTGCTGCCTTTCCAATGAAGAAAGTTTAATTTAGTAATAGGTGAAAAACCATCCTTACAAAGGTGTTAATCAGAGACTTGGCTTTGTGGACACTTTTCAGAGAACAAATTTGTTAGCATAAAAATAAAGCCAGAAAATGAAGAGCTGTTTAATCACTCAATTGGATTTTTCTGCCAGCATATTTTTTTTCTCTGCAACCCACTGCTAAATTGTGCTTCCTAGCTGTTTTTATAAAATCACTGAATCAAATCTAACTCTGATTACATCAGAGAAGGCCAGGTACCCTACACCATAACAGGGAGTTTGAAATTTTGACTTGTCTACTTAAAGTTCACCAAAATCTGATAACAAGGTCAATTAGGTCCCTGGGTGGGATTGAACCACCAACCTTATGGTTAATAGCCGTACATACTAACTGATTGCGCCACAGAGACACTTTGCGAAAGTCCATACTGACAAAGGCTAATAAGCATTCATCTAAAACGTTTCCTAGAAAAACTTTAAAAAGTCAATAATCTGGAGAGTTTTTGTAAGATGTTTCTTCCATCAACCAACGAAGAAACACATTGGTACTTTCCCATGATGAGTGAGTGCTTCAGGATCTCTTGCACTTACATGTGCAGCAGAGTACTGCAATGGAAGCATGCTGGGCCCATAACCCAGAGGTAGGCAGATTGAAACTATCCTCTGCTATATGCATTTTTTTTTGTTAATTAAAGTAATCCAAAACTGGGATTGATATTTTGTCTCTTTTATTTTTACTTAAAGTACAATAACTTTTACCATTTTAATTTGTTTTAATAGTATATTGACAGTATTGTTTTCTTTCAAAAATCCACTTAATTTTCTTTACCCTATTATTAAAATGGTAATTGACAAAAACAAACTACATTGTCACCAGAAGAGCAATACAAAATGTACAAGTGATATATTAAAATCATCTTTCCAGCTTGAATTTCAATGATGCATTGGGTCAACAATTTTGTGAGAAACATCTTCACCCTTAAATAAAGATTTTCTTAATTCCTTACCTGTGTGCTAATTAGATATCACCTTGTTTTCACATTAAACAGACTTCCACATGAGAAAGCAGCAAGGATGCAGTGGCGTTAATGTTTCCTGGTGTCAACCTGTATTATTTCAGTAGACATTGAAATGAGGATACATCTTGCTGCCTTTCCAATGAAGCAAGTTTAATTTAGTAATAGGTGAAAAACCATCCCTACAAAGGTGTTAATCAGAGACTTGGCTTTGTGGACACTTTTCAGAGAACAAATTTGTTAGCATAAAAATAAAGCCAGAAAATGAAGAGCTGTTTAATCACGCAATTTGATTTTTTTGCCAGCATATTTCTTTTTCTCTGCATCCCACTGCTAAATTGTGCTTCCTAGATGTTTTTATAAAATCACTGAATCAAATCTAACTCTGATTACATCAGAGAAGGCCAGGTACCCTACACCATAACAGGGGGTATGAAATTTGACTTGTCTACTTAAAGATCACCAAAATCTGATAACAAGGTCAAGTACGTCCCTGGGTGGAATTGAACCACCAACCTTTTGATTAATAGCCGTACACACTAACTGATTGCGCCACAGAGACACTTTGCAAAAGTCCATACTGACAAATGCTAATAAGCATTCATCTAAAACGTTTCCTAGAAAAACTTAAAAAAGTCAATAATCTGGAGAGTTTTTGTAAGATGTTTCTTCTATCAACCAATGAAGAAACACATTGGTACTTTCCCATGATGAGTGAGTGCTTCAGGATCTCTTGCACTTACATGTGCAGCAGAGTACAGCAATGGAAGCATGCTGGGCCCATAACCCAGAGGTAGGCAGATTGAAACTATCCTCTGCTATATGCATTTTTTTGTTTGTTAATTAAAGTAATCCAAAACTGGGATTGATATTTTGGCTCTTTTATTTTTACTTAAAGTACAATAACTTTTACCATTTTAATTTGTTTTAATAGTATATTGACAGTATTGTTTTCTTTCAAAAATCCACTTAATTTTCTTTACCCTATTATTAAAATGGTAATTGACAAAAACAAACTACATTGTCACCAGAAGAGCAATACAAAATGTACAAGTGATATATTAAAATCATCTTTCCAGCTTGAATTTCAATGATGCATTGGGGCAACGATTTTGTGAGAAACATCTTCACCCTTAAATAAAGATTTTCTTAATTCCTTACCTGTGTGCTAATTAGATATCACCTTGTTTTCACATTAAACAGACTTCCACATGAGAAAGCAGCAAGGATGCAGTGGCGTTAATGTTTCCTGGTGTCAACCTGTATTATTTCAGTAGACATTGAAATGAGGATGCATCTTGCTGCCTTTCCAATGAAGCAAGTTTAATTTAGTAATAGGTGAAAAACCATCCTTACAAAGGTGTTAATCAGAGACTTGGCTTTGTGGACACTTTTCAGAGAACAAATTTGTTAGCATAAAAATAAAGCCAGAAAATAAAGAGCTGTTTAATCACTCAATTGGATTTTTCTGCCAGCATATTTTTTTTCTCTGCAAACCACTGCTAAATTGTGCTTCCTAGCTGTTTTTATAAAATCACTGAATCAAATCTAACTCTGATTACATCAGAGAAGGCCAGGTACCCTACACCATAACAGGGGGTTTGAAATTTTGACTTGTCTACTTAAAAATCACCAAAATCTGATAACAAGGTCAATTAGGTCCCTGGGTGGGATTGAACCACCAACCTTTTGGTTAATAGCCGTACATACTAACTGATTGCGCCACAGAGACACTTTGCAAAAGTACATACTGACAAAGGCTAATAAGCATTCATCTAAAACGTTTCCTAGAAAAACTTTAAAAAGTCAATAATCTGGAGAGTTTTTGTAAGATGTTTCTTCCATCAACCAACGAAGAAACACATTGGTACTTTCCCATGATGAGTGAGTGCTTCAGGATCTCTTGCACTTACATGTGCAGCAGAGTACAGCAATGGAAGCATGCTGGGCCCATAACCCAGAGGTAGGCAGATTGAAACTATCTTCTGCTATATGCATTTTTTTTTGTTAATTAAAGTAATCCAAAACTGGGATTGATATTTTGGCTCTTTTATTTTTACTTAAAGTACAACAACTTTTACCATTTTAATTTGTTTTAATAGTATATTGACAGTATTGTTTTCTTTCAAAAATCCACTTCATTTTCTTTACCCTATTATTAAAATGGTAATTGACAAAAACAAACTACATTGTCACCAGAAGAGCAATACAAAATGTACAAGTGATATATTAAAATCATCTTTCCAGCTTGAATTTCAATGATGCATTGGGGCAACGATTTTGTGAGAAACATCTTCACCCTTAAATAAAGATTTTCTTAATTCCTTACCTGTGTGCTAATTAGATATCACCTTGTTTTCATATTAAACAGACTTCCACATGAGAAAGCAGCAAGGATGCAGTGGCGTTAATGTTTCCTGGTGTCAACTTGTATTATTTCAGTAGACATTGAAATGAGGATGCATCTTGCTGCCTTTCCAATGAAGCAAGTTTAATTTAGTAATAGGTGAAAAACCATCCTTACAAAGGTGTTAATCAGAGACTTGGCTTTGTGGACACTTTTCAGAGAACAAATTTGTTAGCATAAAAATAAAGCCAGAAAATGAAGAGCTGTTTAATCACTCAATTGGATTTTTCTGCCAGCATATTTTTTTTCTCTGCAACCCACTGCTAAATTGTGCTTCCTAGCTGTTTTTATAAAATCACTGAATCAAATCTAACTCTGATTACATCAGAGAAGGCCAGGTACCCTACACCGTAACAGGGGGTTTGAAATTTTGACTTGTCTACTTAAAGATCACCAAAATCTGATAACAAGGGAAATTAGGTCCCTGGGTGGGATTGAACCACCAACCTTATGGTTAATAGCCGTACATACTAACTGATTGCGCCACAGAGACATTTTGCAAAAGTCCATACTGACAAAGGCTAATAAGCATTCATCTAAAACGTTTCCTAGAAAAACTTTAAAAAGTCAATAATCTGGAGAGTTTTTGTAAGATGTTTCTTCCATCAACCAACGAAGAAACACATTGGTACTTTCCCATGATGAGTGAGTGCTTCAGGATCTCTTGCACTTACATGTGCAGCAGAGTACTGCAATGGAAGCATGATGGGCCCATAACCCAGAGGTAGGCAGATTGAAACTATCCTCTGCTATATGCATTTTTTTTTGTTAATTAAAGTAATCCAAAACTGGGATTGATATTTTGTCTCTTTTATTTTTACTTAAAGTACAATAACTTTTACCATTTTAATTTGTTTTAATAGTATATTGACAGTATTGTTTTCTTTCAAAAATCCACTTCATTTTCTTTACCCTATTATTAAAATGGTAATTGACAAAAACAAACTACATTGTCACCAGAAGAGCAATACAAAATGTACAAGTGATATATTAAAATCATCTTTCCAGCTTGAATTTCAATGATGCATTGGGTCAACAAATTTGTGAGAAACATCTTCACCCTTAAATAAAGATTTTCTTAATTCCTTACCTGTGTGCTAATTAGATATCACCTTGTTTTCACATTAAACAGACTTCCACATGAGAAAGCAGCAAGGAAGCAGTGGCGTTAATGTTTCCTGGTGTCAACTTGTATTATTTCAGTAGACATTGAAATGAGGATGCATCTTGCTGCCTTTCCAATGAAGCAAGTTTAATTTAGTAATAGGTGAAAAACCATCCTTACAAAGGTGTTAATCAGAGACTTGGCTTTGTGGACACTTTTCAGAGAACAAATTTGTTAGCATAAAAATAAAGCCAGAAAATGAAGAGCTGTTTAATCACTCGATTGGATTTTTCTGCCAGCATATTTTTTTTCTCTGCAACCCACTGCTAAATTGTGCTTCCTAGCTGTTTTTTTTATAAAATCACTGAATCAAATCTAACTCTGATTACATCAGAGAAGGCCATGTACCCTACACCATAAGAGGGGGTTTGAAATTTTGACTTGTCTACTTAAATATCACCAAAATCTGATCACAAGTTTAATTAGGTCCCTGGGTGGGATTGAACCACCAACCTTTCGGTTAATAGCCGAACACACTAACCGATTGCGCCACAGAGACACTTTGCAAAAAGTGCCTACTGACAAAGGCTAATAAGCATACATCTAGAACGTTTCCTAGAAAAACATTAAAAAATCAATAATCTGGAGAGTTTTTGTAAGATGTTTCTTCCATCAACTAACGAATAAACACATTGGTACTTTCCCATGATGAGTGAGTGCTTCAGGATCTCTTGCACTTACATGTGCAGCAGAGTACTGCAATGGAAGCATGCTGGACCCATAACCCAGAGGTAGGCAGATTGAAACTATCCTTTGCTATATGCATTTTTTTTGTTAATTTAAGTAATCAAAACTGGGATTGATATTTTTGCTCTTTTATTTTTACTTAAAGTACAATAACTTTTACCATTTTAATTTGTTTTAATAGTATATTGACAGTATAGTTTTCTTTCAAAAATCCACTTAATTTTCTTTACCCTGTTATTAAAATGGTAATTGACAAAAAAAACTACATTGTCACCAGAAGAGCAATACAAAATGTACAAGTGATATATTAAAATCATCTTTCCAGCTTGAATTTCAATGATGCATTGGGGCAACAATTTTGTGAGAAACATCTTCACCCTTAAATAAAGATTTTCGTAATTCCTTACCTGTGTGCTAATTAGATATCACCTTGTTTTCACATTAAACAGACTTCCACATGAGAAAGCAGCAAGGATGCAGTGGCGTTAATGTTTCCTGGTGTCAACCTGTATTATTTCAGTAGACATTGAAATGAGGATGCATCTTGCTGCCTTTCCAATGAAGCAAGTTTAATTTAGTAATAGGTGAAAAACCATCCCTACAAAGGTGTTAATCAGAGACTTGGCTTTGTGGACACTTTTCAGAGAACAAATTTGTTAGCATAAAAATAAAGCAAGAAAATTAAGAGCTGTTTAATCACTCAATTGGATTTTTATGCCAGCATATTTTTTTTCTCTGCAAACCACTGCTAAATTGTGCTTCCTAGCTGTTTTTATAAAATCACTGAATCAAATCTAACTCTGATTACATCAGAGAAGGCCAGGTACCCTACACAATAAGAGGGGGTTTGAAATTTTGACTTGTCTACTTAAATATCACCAAAATCTGATAACAAGGTCAATTACGTCCCTGGGTGGGATTGAACCACCAACCTTTTGGTTAATAGCCGTACACACTAACTGATGGCGCCACAGAGACACTTTGCAAAAGTACATACTGACAAAGGCTAATAAGCATTCATCTAAAACGTTTCCTAGAAAAACTTAATAAAGTCAATAATCTGGAGAGTTTTTGTAAGATGTTTCTTCTATCAACCAACGAAGAAACACATTGGTACTTTCCCATGATGAGTGAGTGCTTCAGGATCTCTTGCACTTACATGTGCAGCAGAGTACAGCAATGGAAGCATGCTGGGCCCATAACCCAGAGGTAGGCAGATTGAAACTATCCTCTGCTATATGCATTTTTTTGTTTGTTAATTAAAGTATTCCAAAACTGGGATTGATATTTTGGCTCTTTTATTTTTACTTAAAGTACAATAACTTTTACCATTTTAATTTGTTTTAATAGTATATTGACAGTATTGTTTTCTTTCAAAAATCCACTTCATTTTCTTTACCCTATTATTAAAATGGTAATTGACAAAAACAAACTACATTGTCACCAGAAGAGCAATACAAACTGTACAAGTGATATATTAAAATCATCTTTCCAGCTTGAATTTCAATGATGCATTGGGGCAACGATTTTGTGAGAAACATCTTCACCCTTAAATAAAGATTTTCTTAATTCCTTACCTGTGTGCTAATTAGATATCACCTTGTTTTCACATTAAACAGACTTCCACATGAGAAAGCAGCAAGGATGCAGTGGCGTTAATGTTTCCTGGTGTCAACCTGTATTATTTCAGTAGACATTGAAATGAGGATGCATCTTGCTGCCTTTCCAATGAAGCAAGTTTAATTTAGTAATAGGTGAAAAACCATCCTTACAAAGGTGTTAATCAGAGACTTGGCTTTGTGGACACTTTTCAGAGAACAAATTTGTTAGCATAAAAATAAAGCCAGAAAATAAAGAGCTGTTTAATCACTCAATTGGATTTTTCTGCCAGCATATTTTTTTTCTCTGCAACCCACTGCTAAATTGTGCTTCCTAGCTTTTTTTATAAAATCACTGAATCAAATCTAACTCTGATAACATCAGAGAAGGCCAGGTACCCTACACAATAACAGGGGGTATTCGGTTAATAGCCAAACACACTAACCGATTGCGCCACAGAGACACTTTGCAAAAAGTGCCTACTGACAAAGGCTAATAAGCATACATCTGGAACGTTTCCTAGAAAAACATTAAAAAATCAATAATCTGGAGAGTTTTTGTAAGATGTTTCTTCCATCAACTAACGAATAAACACATTGGTACTTTCCCATGATGAGTGAGTGCTTCAGGATCTCTTGCACTTACATGTGCAGCAGAGTACTGCAATGGAAGCATGCTGGACCCATAACCCAGAGGTAGGCAGATTGAAACTATCCTTTGCTATATGCATTTTTTTTGTTAATTTAAGTAATCAAAACTGGGATTGATATTTTTGCTCTTTTATTTTTACTTAAAGTACAATAACTTTTACCATTTTAATTTGTTTTAATAGTATATTGACAGTATAGTTTTCTTTCAAAAATCCACTTAATTTTCTTTACCCTGTTATTAAAATGGTAATTGACAAAAAAAACTACATTGTCACCAGAAGAGCAATACAAAATGTACAAGTGATATATTAAAATCATCTTTCCAGCTTGAATTTCAATGATGCATTGGGGCAACAATTTTGTGAGAAACATCTTCACCCTTAAATAAAGATGTTTCTTCTATCAACCAACGAAGAAACACATTGGTACTTTCCCATGATGAGTGAGTGCTTCAGGATCTCTTGCACTTACATGTGCAGCAGAGTACAGCAATGGAAGCATGCTGGGCCCATAACCCAGAGGTAGGCAGATTGAAACTATCCTCTGCTATATGCATTTTTTTGTTTGTTAATTAAAGTATTCCAAAACTGGGATTGATATTTTGGCTCTTTTATTTTTACTTAAAGTACAATAACTTTTACCATTTTAATTTGTTTTAATAGTATATTGACAGTATTGTTTTCTTTCAAAAATCCACTTCATTTTCTTTACCCTATTATTAAAATGGTAATTGACAAAAACAAACTACATTGTCACCAGAAGAGCAATACAAACTGTACAAGTGATATATTAAAATCATCTTTCCAGCTTGAATTTCAATGATGCATTGGGGCAACGATTTTGTGAGAAACATCTTCACCCTTAAATAAAGATTTTCTTAATTCCTTACCTGTGTGCTAATTAGATATCACCTTGTTTTCACATTAAACAGACTTCCACATGAGAAAGCAGCAAGGATGCAGTGGCGTTAATGTTTCCTGGTGTCAACCTGTATTATTTCAGTAGACATTGAAATGAGGATGCATCTTGCTGCCTTTCCAATGAAGCAAGTTTAATTTAGTAATAGGTGAAAAACCATCCTTACAAAGGTGTTAATCAGAGACTTGGCTTTGTGGACACTTTTCAGAGAACAAATTTGTTAGCATAAAAATAAAGCCAGAAAATAAAGAGCTGTTTAATCACTCAATTGGATTTTTCTGCCAGCATATTTTTTTTCTCTGCAACCCAGTGCTAAATTGTGCTTCCTAGCTTTTTTTATAAAATCACTGAATCAAATCTAACTCTGATAACATCAGAGAAGGCCAGGTACCCTACACAATAACAGGGGGTATGAAATTTGACTTGTCTACTTAAAGATCACCAAAATCTGACCACAAGGTCAATTACGTCCCTGGGTGGGATTGAACCACTAACCTTTTGGTTAATAGCCGTACACACTAACTGATTGCGCCACAGAGACACTTTGCAAAAGTATATACTGACAAATGCTAATAAGCATTCATCTAAAACGTTTCCTAGAAAAACTTAAAAAAGTCAATAATCTGGAGAGTTTTTTTAAGATGTTTCTTCTATCAACCAACGAAGAAACACATTGGTACTTTCCCATGATGAGTGAGTGCTTCAGGATCTCTTGCACGTACGTGTGCAGCAGAGTACAGCAATGGAAGCATGCTGGGCCCATAACCCAGAGGTAGGCAGATTGAAACTATCCTCTGCTATATGCATTTTTTTTTGTTAATTAAAGTAATCCAAAACTGGGATTGATATTTTGGCTCTTTTATTTTTACTTAAAGTACAATAACTCTTACCATTTTAATTTGTTTTAATAGTATATTGACAGTATTGTTTTCTTTCAAAAATCCACTTCATTTTCTTTACCCTATTATTAAAATGGTAATTGACAAAAACAAACTACATTGTCACCAGAAGAGCAATACAAAATGTACAAGTGATATATTAAAATCATCTTTCCAGCTTGAATTTCAATGATGCATTGGGGCAACGATTTTGTGAGAAACATCTTCACCCTTAAATAAAGATTTTCTTAATTCCTTACCTGTGTGCTAATTAGATATCACCTTGTTTTCACATTAAACAGACTTCCACATGAGAAAGCAGCAAGGATGCAGTGGCGTTAATGTTTCCTGGTGTCAACCTGTATTATTTCAGTAGACATTGAAATGAGGATGCATCTTGCTGCCTTTCCAATGAAGCAAGTTTAATTTAGTAATAGGTGAAAAACCATCCCTACAAAGGTGTTAATCAGAGACTTTACTTTGTGGACACTTTTAAGAGAACAAATTTGTTAGCATAAAAATAAAGCCAGAAAATGAAGAGCTGTTTAATCACTCAATTGGATTTTTCTGCCAGCATATTTCTTTTTCTCTACAACCCACTGCTAAATTGTGCTTCCTAGCTGTTTTTATAAATCACTGAATCAAATCTAACTCTGATTACATCAGAGAAGGCCAGGTACCCTACACCATAACAGGGGGTTTGAAATTTTGACTTGTCTACTTAAAGATCACCAAAATCTGATAACAAGGTCAATTACGTACCTGGGTGGGATTGAACCACCAACCTTTTGGTTAATAGCCGTACACACTAACTGATTGCGCCACAGAAACACATTGCAAAAGTATATACTGACAAGGGCTAATAAGCATTCATCTAAAACGTTTCCTAGAAAAACTTTAAAAAGTCAATAATCTGGAGAGTTTTTGTAAGATGTTTCTTCCATCAACCAACGAAGAAACACATTGGTACTTTCCCATGATGAGTGAGTGCTTCAGGATCTCTTGCACTTACATGTGCAGCAGAGTACAGCAATGGAAGCATGCTGGGCTCATAACCCAGAGGTAGGCAGATTGAAACTATCCTCTGCTGTATGCTTTTTTTTTTTAATTAAAGTAATCCAAAACTGGGATTGATATTTTGGCTCTTTTATTTTTACTTAAAGTACAATAACTTTTACCATTTTAATTTGTTTTAATAGTATATTGACAGTATTGTTTTCTTTCAAAAATCCACTTCATTTTCTTTACCCTATTATTAAAATGGTAATTGACAAAAACAAACTACATTGTCACCAGAAGAGCAATACAAAATGTACAAGTGATATATTAAAATCATCTTTCCAGCTTGAATTTCAATGATGCATTGGGGCAACGATTTTGTGAGAAACATCTTCACCCTTAAATAAAGATTTTCTTAATTCCTTACCTGTGTGCTAATTAGATATCACCTTGTTTTCATATTAAACAGACTTCCACATGAGAAAACAGCAAGGATGCAGTGGCGTTAATGTTTCCTGGTGTCAACTTGTATTATTTCAGTAGACATTGAAATGAGGATGCATCTTGCTGCCTTTCCAATGAAGCAAGTTTAATTTAGTAATAGGTGAAAAACCATCCTTACAAAGGTGTTAATCAGAGACTTGGCTTTGTGGACACTTTTCAGAGAACAAATTTGTTAGCATAAAAATAAAGCCAGAAAATAAAGAGCTGTTTAATCACTCAATTGGATTTTTCTGCCAGCATATTTTTTTTCTCTGCAACCCACTGCTAAATTGTGCTTCCTAGCTTTTTTTATAAAATCACTGAATCAAATCTAACTCTGATAACATCAGAGAAGGCCAGGTACCCTACACAATAACAGGGGGTATGACATTTGACTTGTCTACTTAAAGATCACCACTACTTGAAGATGTTTCTCACAAAATTGTTGCCCCAATGCATCATTGAAATTCAAGCTGGAAAGATGATTTTAATATATCACTTGTACATTTTGTATTGCTCTTCTGGTGACAATGTAGTTTTTTTTGTCAATTACCATTTTAATAACAGGGTAAAGAAAATTAAGTGGATTTTTGAAAGAAAACTATACTGTCAATATACTATTAAAACAAATTAAAATGGTAAAAGTTATTGTACTTTAAGTAAAAATAAAAGAGCAAAAATATCAATCCCAGTTTTGATTACTTAAATTAACAAAAAAATGCATATAGCAAAGGATAGTTTCAATCTGCCTACCTCTGGGTTATGGGTCCAGCATGCTTCCATTGCAGTACTCTGCTGCACATGTAAGTGCAAGAGATCCTGAAGCACTCACTCATCATGGGAAAGTACCAATGTGTTTATTCGTTAGTTGATGGAAGAAACATCTTACAAAAACTCTCCAGATTATTGATTTTTTAATGTTTTTCTAGGAAACGTTCTAGATGTATGCTTATTAGCCTTTGTCAGTAGGCACTTTTCGCAAAGTGTCTCTGTGGCACAATCGGTTAGTGTGTTCGGCTATTAACCGAAAGGTTGGTGGTTCAATCCCACCCAGGGACCTAATTAAACTTGTGATCAGATTTTGGTGATATTTAAGTAGACAAGTCAAAATTTCAAACCCCCTCTTATGGTGTAGGGTACATGGCCTTCTCTGATGTAATCAGAGTTAGATTTGATTCAGTGATTTTATAAAAAAAACAGCTAGGAAGCACAATTTAGCAGTGGGTTGCAGAGAAAAAAAATATGCTGGCAGAAAAATCCAATCGAGTGATTAAACAGCTCTTCATTTTCTGGCTTTATTTTTATGCTAACAAATTTGTTCTCTGAAAAGTGTCCACAAAGCCAAGTCTCTGATTAACACCTTTGTAAGGATGGTTTTTCACCTATTACTAAATTAAACTTGCTTCATTGGAAAGGCAGCAAGATGCATCCTCATTTCAATGTCTACTGAAATAATACAAGTTGACACCAGGAAACATTAACGCCACTGCTTCCTTGCTGCTTTCTCATGTGGAAGTCTGTTTAATGTGAAAACAAGGTGATATCTAATTAGCACACAGGTAAGGAATTAAGAAAATCTTTATTTAAGGGTGAAGATGTTTCTCACAAATTTGTTGACCCAATGCATCATTGAAATTCAAGCTGGAAAGATGATTTTAATATATCACTTGTACATTTTGTATTGCTCTTCTGGTGACAATGTAGTTTGTTTTTGTCAATTACCATTTTAATAATAGGGTAAAGAAAATGAAGTGGATTTTTGAAAGAAAACAATACTGTCAATATACTATTAAAACAAATTAAAATGGTAAAAGTTATTGTACTTTAAGTAAAAATAAAAGAGACAAAATATCAATCCCTGTTTTGGATTACTTTAATTAACAAAAAAAAAATGCATATAGCAGAGGATAGTTTCAATCTGCCTACCTCTGGGTTATGGGCCTATCATGCTTCCATTGCAGTACTCTGCTGCACATGTAAGTGCAAGAGATCCTGAAGCACTCACTCATCATGGGAAAGTACCAATGTGTTTCTTCGTTGGTTGATGGAAGAAACATCTTACAAAAACTCTCCAGATTATTGACTTTTTAAAGTTTTTCTAGGAAACGTTTTAGATGAATGCTTATTAGCCTTTGTCAGTATGGACTTTTGCAAAATGTCTCTGTGGCGCAATCAGTTAGTATGTACGGCTATTAACCATAAGGTTGGTGGTTCAATCCCACCCAGGGACCTAATTTCCCTTGTTATCAGATTTTGGTGATCTTTAAGTAGACAAGTCAAAATTTCAAACCCCCTGTTACGGTGTAGGGTACCTGGCCTTCTCTGATGTAATCAGAGTTAGATTTGATTCAGTGATTTTATAAAAACAGCTAGGAAGCACAATTTAGCAGTGGGTTGCAGAGAAAAAAAATATGCTGGCAGAAAAATCCAATTGAGTGATTAAACAGCTCTTCATTTTCTGGCTTTATTTTTATGCTAACAAATTTGTTCTCTGAAAAGTGTCCACAAAGCCAAGTCTCTGATTAACACCTTTGTAAGGATGGTTTTTCACCTATTACTAAATTAAACTTGCTTCATTGGAAAGGCAGCAAGATGCATCCTCATTTCAATGTCTACTGAAATAATACAAGTTGACACCAGGAAACATTAACGCCACTGCATCCTTGCTGTTTTCTCATGTGGAAGTCTGTTTAATATGAAAACAAGGTGATATCTAATTAGCACACAGGTAAGGAATTAAGAAAATCTTTATTTAAGGGTGAAGATGTTTCTCACAAAATCGTTGCCCCAATGCATCATTGAAATTCAAGCTGGAAAGATGATTTTAATATATCACTTGTACATTTTGTATTGCTCTTCTGGTGACAATGTAGTTTGTTTTTGTCAATTACCATTTTAATAATAGGGTAAAGAAAATTAAGTGGATTTTTGAAAGAAAACAATACTGTCAATATACTATTAAAACAAATTAAAATGGTAAAAGTTATTGTACTTTAAGTAAAAATAAAAGAGCCAAAATATCAATCCCAGTTTTGGATTACTTTAATTAACAAACAAAAAAATGCATATAGCAGAGGATAGTTTCAATCTGCCTACCTCTGGGTTATGGGCCCAGCATGCTTCCATTGCTGTACTCTGCTGCACATGTAAGTGCAAGAGATCCTAAAGCACTCACTCATCATGGGAAAGTACCAATGTGTTTCTTCGTTGGTTGATAGAAGAAACATCTTACAAAAACTCTCCAGATTATTGACTTTTTTAAGTTTTTCTAGGAAATGTTTTAGATGAATGCTTATTAGCATTTGTCAGTATGTACTTTTGCAAAGTGTCTCTGTGGCGCAATCAGTTAGTGTGTACGGCTATTAACCAAAAGGTTGGTGGTTCAATCCCACCCAGGGACGTACTTGACCTTGTTATCAGATTTTGGTGATCTTTAAGTAGACAAGTCAAATGTCATACCCCCTGTTATGGTGTAGGGTACCTGGCCTTCTCTGATGTAATCAGAGTTAGATTTGATTAAGTGATTTTATAAAAACATCTAGGAAGCACAATTTAGCAGTGGGTTGCAGAGAAAAAGAAATATGCTGGCAAAAAAATCAAATTGCGTGATTAAACTGCTCTTCATTTTCTGGCTTTATTTTTATGCTAACAAATTTGTTCTCTGAAAAGTGTCCACAAAGCCAAGTCTCTGATTAACACCTTTGTAGGGATGGTTTTTCACCTATTACTAAATTAAACTTGCTTCATTGGAAAGGCAGCAAGATGTATCCTCATTTCAATGTCTACTGAAATAATACAGGTTGACACCAGGAAACATTAACGCCACTGCATCCTTGCTGCTTTCTCATGTGGAAGTCTGTTTAATGTGAAAACAAGGTGATATCTAATTAGCACACAGGTAAGGAATTAAGAAAATCTTTATTTAAGGGTGAAGATGTTTCTCACAAAATTGTTGACCCAATGCATCATTGAAATTCAAGCTGGAAAGATGATTTTAATATATCACTTGTACATTTTGTATTGCTCTTCTGGTGACAATGTAGTTTGTTTTTGTCAATTACCATTTTAATAATAGGGTAAAGAAAATGAAGTGGATTTTTGAAAGAAAACAATACTGTCAATATACTATTAAAACAAATTAAAATGGTAAAAGTTATTGTACTTTAAGTAAAAATAAAAGAGACAAAATATCAATCCCAGTTTTGGATTACTTTAATTAACAAAAAAAAATGCATATAGCAGAGGATAGTTTCAATCTGCCTACCTCTGGGTTATGGGCCCAGCATGCTTCCATTGCAGTACTCTGCTGCACATGTAAGTGCAAGAGATCCTGAAGCACTCACTCATCATGGGAAAGTACCAATGTGTTTCTTCGTTGGTTGATGGAAGAAACATCTTACAAAAACTCTCCAGATTATTGACTTTTTAAAGTTTTTCTAGGAAACGTTTTAGATGAATGCTTATTAGCCTTTGTCAGTATGGACTTTTGCAAAGTGTCTCTGTGCGCAATCAGTTAGTATGTACGGCTATTAACCATAAGGTTGGTGGTTCAATCCCACCCAGGGACCTAATTGACCTTGTTATCAGATTTTGGTGAACTTTAAGTAGACAAGTCAAATTTCATACCCCCTGTTATTGTGTAGGGTACCTGGCCTTCTCTGATGTTATCAGAGTTAGATTTGATTCAGTGATTTTATAAAAAAAGCTAGGAAGCACAATTTAGCAGTGGGTTGCAGAGAAAAAAAATATGCTGGCAGAAAAATCCAATTGAGTGATTAAACAGCTCTTTATTTTCTGGCTTTATTTTTATGCTAACAAATTTGTTCTCTGAAAAGTGTCCACAAAGCCAAGTCTCTGATTAACACCTTTGTAAGGATGGTTTTTCACCTATTACTAAATTAAACTTGCTTCATTGGAAAGGCAGCAAGATGCATCCTCATTTCAATGTCTACTGAAATAATACAGGTTGACACCAGGAAACATTAACGCCACTGCATCCTTGCTGCTTTCTCATGTGGAAGTCTGTTTAATGTGAAAACAAGGTGATATCTAATTAGCACACAGGTAAGGAATTAAGAAAATCTTTATTTAAGGGTGAAGATGTTTCTCACAAAATCGTTGCCCCAATGCATCATTGAAATTCAAGCTGGAAAGATGATTTTAATATATCACTTGTACAGTTTGTATTGCTCTTCTGGTGACAATGTAGTTTGTTTTTGTCAATTACCATTTTAATAATAGGGTAAAGAAAATGAAGTGGATTTTTGAAAGAAAACAATACTGTCAATATACTATTAAAACAAATTAAAATGGTAAAAGTTATTGTACTTTAAGTAAAAATAAAAGAGCCAAAATATCAATCCCAGTTTTGGAATACTTTAATTAACAAACAAAAAAATGCATATAGCAGAGGATAGTTTCAATCTGCCTACCTCTGGGTTATGGGCCCAGCATGCTTCCATTGCTGTACTCTGCTGCACATGTAAGTGCAAGAGATCCTGAAGCACTCACTCATCATGGGAAAGTACCAATGTGTTTCTTCGTTGGTTGATAGAAGAAACATCTTACAAAAACTCTCCAGATTATTGACTTTATTAAGTTTTTCTAGGAAACGTTTTAGATGAATGCTTATTAGCCTTTGTCAGTATGTACTTTTGCAAAGTGTCTCTGTGGCGCAATCAGTTAGTGTGTACGGCTATTAACCAAAAGGTTGGTGGTTCAATCCCACCCAGGGACGTAATTGACCTTGTTATCAGATTTTGGTGATATTTAAGTAGACAAGTCAAAATTTCAAACCCCCTCTTATTGTGTAGGGTACCTGGCCTTCTCTGATGTAATCAGAGTTAGATTTGATTCAGTGATTTTATAAAAACAGCTAGGAAGCACAATTTAGCAGTGGTTTGCAGAGAAAAAAAATATGCTGGCATAAAAATCCAATTGAGTGATTAAACAGCTCTTAATTTTCTTGCTTTATTTTTATGCTAACAAATTTGTTCTCTGAAAAGTGTCCACAAAGCCAAGTCTCTGATTAACACCTTTGTAGGGATGGTTTTTCACCTATTACTAAATTAAACTTGCTTCATTGGAAAGGCAGCAAGATGCATCCTCATTTCAATGTCTACTGAAATAATACAGGTTGACACCAGGAAACATTAACGCCACTGCATCCTTGCTGCTTTCTCATGTGGAAGTCTGTTTAATGTGAAAACAAGGTGATATCTAATTAGCACACAGGTAAGGAATTACGAAAATCTTTATTTAAGGGTGAAGATGTTTCTCACAAAATTGTTGCCCCAATGCATCATTGAAATTCAAGCTGGAAAGATGATTTTAATATATCACTTGTACATTTTGTATTGCTCTTCTGGTGACAATGTAGTTTTTTTTGTCAATTACCATTTTAATAACAGGGTAAAGAAAATTAAGTGGATTTTTGAAAGAAAACTATACTGTCAATATACTATTAAAACAAATTAAAATGGTAAAAGTTATTGTACTTTAAGTAAAAATAAAAGAGCAAAAATATCAATCCCAGTTTTGATTACTTAAATTAACAAAAAAAATGCATATAGCAAAGGATAGTTTCAATCTGCCTACCTCTGGGTTATGGGTCCAGCATGCTTCCATTGCAGTACTCTGCTGCACATGTAAGTGCAAGAGATCCTGAAGCACTCACTCATCATGGGAAAGTACCAATGTGTTTATTCGTTAGTTGATGGAAGAAACATCTTACAAAAACTCTCCAGATTATTGATTTTTTAATGTTTTTCTAGGAAACGTTCTAGATGTATGCTTATTAGCCTTTGTCAGTAGGCACTTTTTGCAAAGTGTCTCTGTGGCGCAATCGGTTAGTGTGTTCGGCTATTAACCGAAAGGTTGGTGGTTCAATCCCACCCAGGGACCTAATTAAACTTGTGATCAGATTTTGGTGATATTTAAGTAGACAAGTCAAAATTTCAAACCCCCTCTTATGGTGTAGGGTACCTGGCCTTCTCTGATGTAATCAGAGTTAGATTTGATTCAGTGATTTTATAAAAAAAACAGCTAGGAAGCACAATTTAGCAGTGGGTTGCAGAGAAAAAAAATATGCTGGCAGAAAAATCCAATCGAGTGATTAAACAGCTCTTCATTTTCTGGCTTTATTTTTATGCTAACAAATTTGTTCTCTGAAAAGTGTCCACAAAGCCAAGTCTCTGATTAACACCTTTGTAAGGATGGTTTTTCACCTATTACTAAATTAAACTTGCTTCATTGGAAAGGCAGCAAGATGCATCCTCATTTCAATGTCTACTGAAATAATACAAGTTGACACCAGGAAACATTAACGCCACTGCTTCCTTGCTGCTTTCTCATGTGGAAGTCTGTTTAATGTGAAAACAAGGTGATATCTAATTAGCACACAGGTAAGGAATTAAGAAAATCTTTATTTAAGGGTGAAGATGTTTCTCACAAATTTGTTGACCCAATGCATCATTGAAATTCAAGCTGGAAAGATGATTTTAATATATCACTTGTACATTTTGTATTGCTCTTCTGGTGACAATGTAGTTTGTTTTTGTCAATTACCATTTTAATAATAGGGTAAAGAAAATGAAGTGGATTTTTGAAAGAAAACAATACTGTCAATATACTATTAAAACAAATTAAAATGGTAAAAGTTATTGTACTTTAAGTAAAAATAAAAGAGACAAAATATCAATCCCAGTTTTGGATTACTTTAATTAACAAAAAAAATGCATATAGCAGAGGATAGTTTCAATCTGCCTACCTCTGGGTTATGGGCCCATCATGCTTCCATTGCAGTACTCTGCTGCACATGTAAGTGCAAGAGATCCTGAAGCACTCACTCATCATGGGAAAGTACCAATGTGTTTCTTCGTTGGTTGATGGAAGAAACATCTTACAAAAACTCTCCAGATTATTGACTTTTTAAAGTTTTTCTAGGAAACGTTTTAGATGAATGCTTATTAGCCTTTGTCAGTATGGACTTTTGCAAAATGTCTCTGTGGCGCAATCAGTTAGTATGTACGGCTATTAACCATAAGGTTGGTGGTTCAATCCCACCCAGGGACCTAATTTCCCTTGTTATCAGATTTTGGTGATCTTTAAGTAGACAAGTCAAAATTTCAAACCCCCTGTTACGGTGTAGGGTACCTTGCCTTCTCTGATGTAATCAGAGTTAGATTTGATTCAGTGATTTTATAAAAACAGCTAGGAAGCACAATTTAGCAGTGGGTTGCAGAGAAAAAAAATATGCTGGCAGAAAAATCCAATTGAGTGATTAAACAGCTCTTCATTTTCTGGCTTTATTTTTATGCTAACAAATTTGTTCTCTGAAAAGTGTCCACAAAGCCAAGTCTCTGATTAACACCTTTGTAAGGATGGTTTTTCACCTATTACTAAATTAAACTTGCTTCATTGGAAAGGCAGCAAGATGCATCCTCATTTCAATGTCTACTGAAATAATACAAGTTGACACCAGGAAACATTAACGCCACTGCATCCTTGCTGCTTTCTCATGTGGAAGTCTGTTTAATATGAAAACAAGGTGATATCTAATTAGCACACAGGTAAGGAATTAATAAAATCTTTATTTAAGGGTGAAGATGTTTCTCACAAAATCGTTGCCCCAATGCATCATTGAAATTCAAGCTGGAAAGATGATTTTAATATATCACTTGTACATTTTGTATTGCTCTTCTGGTGACAATGTAGTTTGTTTTTGTCAATTACCATTTTAATAATAGGGTAAAGAAAATGAAGTGGATTTTTGAAAGAAAACAATACTGTCAATATACTATTAAAACAAATTAAAATGGTAAAAGTTGTTGTACTTTAAGTAAAAATAAAAGAGCCAAAATATCAATCCCAGTTTTGGATTACTTTAATTATCAAAAAAAAATGCATATAGCAGAAGATAGTTTCAATCTGCCTACCTCTGGGTTATGGGCCCAGCATGCTTCCATTGCTGTACTCTGCTGCACATGTAAGTGCAAGAGATCCTGAAGCACTCACTCATCATGGGAAAGTACCAATGTGTTTCTTCGTTGGTTGATGGAAGAAACATCTTACAAAAACTCTCCAGATTATTGACTTTTTAAAGTTTTTCTAGGAAACGTTTTAGATGAATGCTTATTAGCCTTTGTCAGTATGTACTTTTGCAAAGTGTCTCTGTGGCGCAATCAGTTAGTATGTACGGCTATTAACCAAAAGGTTGGTGGTTCAATCCCACCCAGGGACCTAATTGACCTTGTTATCAGATTTTGGTGATTTTTAAGTAGACAAGTCAAAATTTCAAACCCCCTGTTATGGTGTAGGGTACCTGGCCTTCTCTGATGTAATCAGAGTTAGATTTGATTCAGTGATTTTATAAAAACAGCTAGGAAGCACAATTTAGCAGTGGTTTGCAGAGAAAAAAAATATGCTGGCAGAAAAATCCAATTGAGTGATTAAACAGCTCTTTATTTTCTGGCTTTATTTTTATGCTAACAAATTTGTTCTCTGAAAAGTGTCCACAAAGCCAAGTCTCTGATTAACACCTTTGTAAGGATGGTTTTTCACCTATTACTAAATTAAACTTGCTTCATTGGAAAGGCAGCAAGATGCATCCTCATTTCAATGTCTACTGAAATAATACAGGTTGACACCAGGAAACATTAACGCCACTGCATCCTTGCTGCTTTCTCATGTGGAAGTCTGTTTAATGTGAAAACAAGGTGATATCTAATTAGCACACAGGTAAGGAATTAAGAAAATCTTTATTTAAGGGTGAAGATGTTTCTCACAAAATCGTTGCCCCAATGCATCATTGAAATTCAAGCTGGAAAGATGATTTTAATATATCACTTGTACATTTTGTATTGCTCTTCTGGTGACAATGTAGTTTGTTTTTGTCAATTACCATTTTAATAATAGGGTAAAGAAAATTAAGTGGATTTTTGAAAGAAAACAATACTGTCAATATACTATTAAAACAAATTAAAATGGTAAAAGTTATTGTACTTTAAGTAAAAATAAAAGAGCCAAAATATCAATCCCAGTTTTGGATTACTTTAATTAACAAACAAAAAAATGCATATAGCAGAGGATAGTTTCAATCTGCCTACCTCTGGGTTATGGGCCCAGCATGCTTCCATTGCTGTACTCTGCTGCACATGTAAGTGCAAGAGATCCTGAAGCACTCACTCATCATGGGAAAGTACCAATGTGTTTCTTCATTGGTTGATAGAAGAAACATCTTACAAAAACTCTCCAGATTATTGACTTTTTTAAGTTTTTCTAGGAAACGTTTTAGATGAATGCTTATTAGCATTTGTCAGTATGGACTTTTGCAAAGTGTCTCTGTGGCGCAATCAGTTAGTGTGTACGGCTATTAATCAAAAGGTTGGTGGTTCAATTCCACCCAGGGACGTGCTTGACCTTGTTATCAGATTTTGGTGATCTTTAAGTAGACAAGTCAAATTTCATACCCCCTGTTATGGTGTAGGGTACCTGGCCTTCTCTGATGTAATCAGAGTTAGATTTGATTCAGTGATTTTATAAAAACATCTAGGAAGCACAATTTAGCAGTGGGATGCAGAGAAAAAGAAATATGCTGGCAAAAAAATCAAATTGCGTGATTAAACAGCTCTTCATTTTCTGGCTTTATTTTTATGCTAACAAATTTGTTCTCTGAAAAGTGTCCACAAAGCCAAGTCTCTGATTAACACCTTTGTAGGGATGGTTTTTCACCTATTACTAAATTAAACTTGCTTCATTGGAAAGGCAGCAAGATGTATCCTCATTTCAATGTCTACTGAAATAATACAGGTTGACACCAGGAAACATTAACGCCACTGCATCCTTGCTGCTTTCTCATGTGGAAGTCTGTTTAATGTGAAAACAAGGTGATATCTAATTAGCACACAGGTAAGGAATTAAGAAAATCTTTATTTAAGGGTGAAGATGTTTCTCACAAAATTGTTGACCCAATGCATCATTGAAATTCAAGCTGGAAAGATGATTTTAATATATCACTTGTACATTTTGTATTGCTCTTCTGGTGACAATGTAGTTTGTTTTTGTCAATTACCATTTTAATAATAGGGTAAAGAAAATGAAGTGGATTTTTGAAAGAAAACAATACTGTCAATATACTATTAAAACAAATTAAAATGGTAAAAGTTATTGTACTTTAAGTAAAAATAAAAGAGACAAAATATCAATCCCAGTTTTGGATTACTTTAATTAACAAAAAAAAATGCATATAGCAGAGGATAGTTTCAATCTGCCTACCTCTGGGTTATGGGCCCAGCATGCTTCCATTGCAGTACTCTGCTGCACATGTAAGTGCAAGAGATCCTGAAGCACTCACTCATCATGGGAAAGTACCAATGTGTTTCTTCGTTGGTTGATGGAAGAAACATCTTACAAAAACTCTCCAGATTATTGACTTTTTAAAGTTTTTCTAGGAAACGTTTTAGATGAATGCTTATTAGCCTTTGTCAGTATGGACTTTCGCAAAGTGTCTCTGTGGCGCAATCAGTTAGTATGTACGGCTATTAACCATAAGGTTGGTGGTTCAATCCCACCCAGGGACCTAATTGACCTTGTTATCAGATTTTGGTGAACTTTAAGTAGACAAGTCAAAATTTCAAACTCCCTGTTATGGTGTAGGGTACCTGGCCTTCTCTGATGTAATCAGAGTTAGATTTGATTCAGTGATTTTATAAAAACAGCTAGGAAGCACAATTTAGCAGTGGGTTGCAGAGAAAAAAAATATGCTGGCAGAAAAATCCAATTGAGTGATTAAACAGCTCTTCATTTTCTGGCTTTATTTTTATGCTAACAAATTTGTTCTCTGAAAAGTGTCCACAAAGCCAAGTCTCTGATTAACACCTTTGTAAGGATGGTTTTTCACCTATTACTAAATTAAACTTGCTTCATTGGAAAGGCAGCAAGATGCATCCTCATTTCAATGGTAAGTCAACCTTCTTGCCCTATGTTCCCTGTCAACGGATGAAGACGCATCATTATCTACCGCAGTCATTTTGGCCCAATAGATATGCAAGAAGTTTAGATTCCCCTTTCTTTGCAGGTAGAGGAAGGAAAAGGAAGAGGTCTGTAGCCTCTTCAAGATCGCAGGACCAGAGATTGTCCTCTGCTTCTGCCAAATCCACTGCATGACACTGGGGCTTTCTTGCAGGAGCCCACACCAGTGGGGGCACGTCTAAAACTCTTCAGTCAGTTCTGGATTCATTCGGACCTGGACTCGTGGGTTTTACAAATAGTGTCCCAAGGGTACAAACTGGGGTTTCAAGACGTTCCCCCTCACCGATTGTTCAAATTGGCCTTATTCAGCAGGGAGAAGGTTTTTATCCAAGCCTCTTCGTGGTCCCGAAGCCGGACGGCTCAGTCAGACCAATCTTAAATCTGAAATCCCTCAATTTCTTCCTAAAGAAATTCAATTTCAAGATGGAATTTCTCAGGGCAGTGATCTCCAGTCCGGAGGACGGAGATTTCATGGTTTTGGTAGACATAAAGGATGCCTACTTACATGTTCCCATTTAGCCACTGCCTCAAGCTACCTAAGGTTTGCAATTCAGGATTGTCATTACCAATTTCAGACATTGCCGTTTGGTCTGTCCACGGCTCCGAGGATTTTCACCAGGGTGATGGCGGAAATTATGGTTCTCCTTCGCAAGCAAGGAGTCACAATTATCCCGTACTTGGATGATCTCCTGATAAAGGCGAGATCCAGGGACCAGTTGGTGCAAAACATTGCACTCTCCCTGACAGTTCTTCAACAACATGGTTGGCTCCTAAACTTGCCAAAATCGCAGTTGGTCCCAATGACGCGGTTGTTGTTTTTGGGAGTCATACTGTTAGGCGCCAGGGTCCGCTTGATGGTCTGCGCGGCCCGGCGCCTAGCAACTAGAGACGCCGTGCACGTACAGCCGCCGGCTCCCTAGCAACGCTAGACGCCGGGCGCGCTGAGCCGCACGGACCCTAGCAACGGGGACGCCACTGGCGGACCGCGTTTCCCGTTGCTAGGCTTTAGGAAATTAAGATATTCACCTGCTCTCTGGCCGTGCAGCAAGGCAGCTGCACGGCATTTATTCTAATCAGCCTTTAGCAGCTGATTGGAGGACTCCTTGTTAAATACACTCCCAGGGCTTCTCACAGACGCCGGTAATAGCTTCCTGCATGCTGCCTTTGTTTGCTGAGAGTCTGTTTCCAGTCCTGCTGTATCCGGTCATTCCAGTCCGCAGAAGTCCGGTATTCGGGAGTTGTCATCTCATCCCAAGAGGTCGTTTGGTTCCCTGGAGTCCTGACTGATCACCGTTTTATATCCAGTGGTGTTCGTGAGTTGCGGCTCTGCCGTGTGTTGCGGCTCAGCCGCTTTACCTTTTATATTTTGTGTTTGGAGCATTTGCGGAGGGTTCCGCTTCCACAAGTCCTCTCTGGTACTTGGCGGTGCCGGGTAGGAGAATTGGACAAGTGGATATTTTGGTTGTCCTTTTTCCTGGCGGTTTCTCCGCACATATTATAGTTTTGAGTTTGCTTAGCCCCTGGCCTGGTTGTTTAGTTAGAGGGCCTCTTGTTATCACCCTGTCTCAGGTTTCCCTTTGTCTCTCATTAAGACCGGGGGGCATCGAAGTTGGGCAGACATAATCCGCCCTTTAAACGCGGCTGCCAAGGGCTCAAGAAACCATAGTCTCGCAGGGGATTTCTGACAACACGGGTGAGACAACAGAGTTAGGGCGCAAGGGGCTATTTTCCTGTCCTGCTCCCTTCCCCAGCATTCCGTTCCAGTGCTCCAGTCCTTGCCATAAGATCTTCTCTGACCAGAGTGCTGGAATCATAACATTATTACCGGCCATACCAAAACTTAAAATTAAACGGGGTTTAATTTTTTCTCATTCAGTTTTGTGAGAGTTTATCGGCCTCATGAATCCAACAGGTTTAGGGCCAAATCCTGGTCAGCTCTTAGTCAGCCAGATTCAAGAACTTACTCAGATGGTTCAGGATCTTTCTCTTCGGGTGAAGTCGCAGGAAGATCTTTTGCGAGCTTCCCCAAGGGTAGTCCATGAACCAAAGATGCATTTGCCTGACCGTTTTTCTGGTGATAGAAAAGAGTTTTTTTAATTTTAAAGAATCCTGTAAACTTTATTTTCGTTTAAGACCGACTTCCTCGGGTACTGAATCTCAGCGGGTCGGGTTTATTATTTCTTTGCTCCAGGGGGATCCTCAGACCTGGGCATTTGGTTTAAGAGCAGAGGATCCGGCATTGTTGTCAATTGACGCTTTTTTTGAGTCTTTAGGGCTCTTGTATGATGACCCTGATAGAGAGGCGTCCGCTGAAAGTCAGTTGCGCGCTCTCAGACAGGGTAGAAATCCTGCAGAGGTTTATTGTACGGAGTTTCGCCGTTGGTCGAACGACTGTGGCTGGAATGACCCAGCCCTGCGCAGTCAGTTTCGCCTCGGCTTATCAGAGTCTATAAAAGACAGTCTCCTTCAGTACCCCGCTCCTGAGACTCTCGATAAACTCATGGAGCTTTCTATTAAGATTGATCGTCGTCTCAGAGAGCGGAGGGCTGAAAAAGGAGCACCTGTAAGGTCAAGTCCGTGTGTATATTCCATTCCTGAAGACGTAGAGGAGACCATGCAGATGGGTCTCTCCCGGCTGTCTCCTGAAGAAAGAGCCAGAAGGCAAAATTCTGGTCTTTGTCTGTACTGTGGGGGTAAGGGACATTTTGCTCGTAATTGTCCGAACAAGTCGGGAAACGCTTTGACCAGGTGAATTGTGAGGGGGTTCACCTAGGTCTGCAGCTTATCTCCTCGAATAACTCCCTTTTAGTCCCAGTTAAAGTTTCCTTTGGCAGCCTCAGTTCTTTGGTGTCGGCTTTTGTTGACAGTGGAGCTGCAGGAAACTTTATGGATTTAACTTGGGCTAAGGCCTTAGGCATTCCTCAGTTACCTTTGGGTAGGTGTGTCACCATGCATGGCTTAGATGGGAGTCCGCT
Source organism: Pseudophryne corroboree (assembly GCF_028390025.1). Lineage (NCBI taxonomy): Eukaryota > Metazoa > Chordata > Amphibia > Anura > Myobatrachidae > Pseudophryne > Pseudophryne corroboree. The sequence continues at coordinate 141,026 of NW_026970106.1, forward strand.
GTCTAATGGGATTATTTCTCTCCGTACACCCCCTGTACTACTTACAGTAGGAGCTCTACATTCCGAGAAAATCGAGTTCTTTCTTACACATTGCCCAGCAGTTCCAGTTGTTCTTGGTCACCCTTGGCTGGCCTTTCATAATCCCACCATTGATTGGCGGTCGGGGGAGATTTCACATTGGGGTACTTTTTGTGATAAGGAATGTATCACGTTTCCAGTCAGAGTAGCAGCTATCATTCCAGAACTCATTCCGGTGGAATACCAGGAGTTTGCTGATGTTTTCTCCAAAGGCAATGCGGACATTCTGCCTCCCCATCGGCCTTATGATTGTGCTATTGAGTTAATTCCTGGTGCCGCATTGCCAAAGGGAAGATTATATGCATTATCCGGGCCAGAAACTGCGGCTATGAATGATTATGTAAAGGAGAGCCTTGAGAAAGGATTTATTAGACCATCAAAATCTCCTTTAAGTGCAGGCTTCTTCTTTGTGGAGAAAAAGGATGGCTCGCTTAGACCTTGCATTGATTTTAGAGCCCTGAATAAGATCTCAGTTAAAAACACCTATCCTTTGCCGTTGATTTCGGTACTCTTTGATCAGTTACGTTCTGCTGTGATTTTTTCTAAAATTGACCTTAGAGGAGCGTACAACCTCATCCGAATTAAATCTGGAGATGAGTGGAAAACGGCCTTCAGTACTCAGTCGGGTCACTACGAATACCTGGTGATGCCGTTCGGCCTGTCCAATGCTCCGGCAGTTTTTCAAGACCTCATTAACGATGTGCTCCGTGACTTCCTAGGGAAATTCGTGGTCGTTTACTTAGACGACATCCTGATTTTTTCTAAATCAATGGAACAACATGTTACCCAGGTGCGTCTGGTTCTTCAAAAGTTATGTGAGAATCATTTATATGCCAAGCTGGAGAAGTGTGAGTTTCATGTCACGGAAGTATCTTTTTTAGGGTACATAATTTCCCCTCAGGGATTTTCCATGGAACCAAAGAAACTCCAGGCCATCCTTAGTTGGGCGCAACCCACCAATTTAAAAGCAATTAAGCGTTTTTTAGGGTTTGCGAATTATTATAGGAGGTTCATTCATTCTTTTTCTGACCTGGTTGCTCCCATTGTAGCTCTGACAAAGAAAGGAGCGGATCCTACCAACTGGTCGCGTGAAGCTGAGTTGTCCTTCCGGGCCTTGAAACAAGCCTTTGTCTCGGCTCCAGTCCTCAGACATCCTAATCCGGAATTGCCCTTTGTGGTGGAGGTTGATGCCTCGGAGGTTGGAGTGGGGGCTATCCTTTCTCAAAAGGATCCGGAGTCTCTGGAGTTACATCCTTGTGCCTTTATGTCCAGGAAATTCTCCTCCGCTGAATCCAACTATGACGTTGGTAATCGGGAGTTACTGGCGGTAAAATGGGCTTTCGAGGAGTGGAGGCATTGGCTGGAGGGAGCAAAACATACTATTTCGGTATTGACTGACCATAAGAACCTGCAATAGATTGAATCAGCTAAGCGGCTTAATGCCCGGCAGGCACGTTGGGCATTATTTTTTACGCGTTTCAAATTTATAATCACTTTCAGGCCTGGTTCCAAGAATACTAAGGCTGATGCCCTGTCACATAGCTTTCTTCCGGTTCACAATAACAATCCTGTTACCCCCATACTTCCATCTTCGGTCATCTGGGCGGGCCTCACACAAGATTTATTTACCCAGTTAAAACAGCTTCAACACCAAGCTCCTAGAATTACTCCTGCTGGTCGTCTTTACGTCCCTGAGTTTTTGAGAGTTACTGTTTTAACGGAATTCCATGATAACAAAGTTTCAGGGCATCCAGGAGTCTCTAAGACATTGGAGTTAGTCTCTCGCTCAGTATGGTGGCCTGGTCTTTCTAAAGACGTCAAGGAATTTGTTTATTCATGTCAGGTTTGTGCACAGCATAAGGTTCCCCGTTCCTTGCCCATCGGGCAACTTATGCCCTTAAATGTTCCTCTCAGGCCGTGGTCTCATATTTCCATGGATTTTGTGGTTGACCTTCCCCTTTCAGCCGGATTCCGAGTCATATGGGTGGTAGTGGACCGTTTTAGTAAAATGGCTCATTTTATTGCTCTTCCCCGATTGCCTTCTGCCCAAGGGTTGGCAGTTTTGTTTCTCCGCCATGTATTCAGGCTTCATGGGTTGCCTACTGATATTGTTTCTGATCGGGGTCCACAATTCATCGCACAATTCTGGAAATGTTTTTGTGCCTCATTGAAGATGAAATTGTCGTTAACATCCGGTTACCACCCACAATCCAACGGGCAAACCGAACGAGTTAACCAATCATTGAAACAATATTTGCGCTTGTATTCAGCCAAACTCCAGAATGATTGGTCCGAGTTTCTTCCGTTGGCTGAATTTGCTTACAATAATTCTTGTCATTCCTCCACTAAAGAGTCTCCATTCTTTTCAGTTTTTGGTTTTCACCCCAGAGCTAATTCTTTTTTTCATCATTCCTCAGTCTCCTCGCTTACCTTAACCTCCCATCTCAGAGCCATTTGGAAAAAGGTGCACCTTGCTCTCAGAAAAGCGGCCTTTCGAGAGAAGAAATTTTCTGACAGGCTCCGACGTCCTTGCACTTTTAAGGTGGGAGATAGGGTGTGGTTGTCGACTCGCAACATCAGGCTTCGACAATCCTCAGCTAGACTGGGACCCAAATTTATTGGGCCATTTCTTATTATTAAAAGAGTCAACCCAGTTGCCTTTCGGTTACGTTTACCAAGATCTCTCAGGATTGGAAATACGTTTCATTGTTCCCTGTTGAAACAATACGTTTCTTCCAGTAGATTTCCTCGGAAGATCTCTCAGGGTAGATCTCCAGTGGATGTACAGGGACAACAGGAGTTCTTGGTAGAGAAGGTTCTCGATTCCAAATTGTCCCGGGATCGGCTGTATTTTCTGGTTCCCTGGAAAGGCTATGGTCCGGAGGAAAGGTCTTGGGTCCTGGATAAGGATCTTCATGCCCCGAGGCTCAAGAGGGCATTTTTTCGGGAATTTCCTCAGAAACCTGGCTTTAGGGGTTCCTTGACCCCTCCTCAAGGGGGGGGTACTGTTAGGCGCCGGGGTCCGCTTGATGGTCTGCGCGGCCCGGCGCCTAGCAACTAGAGATGCCGTGCACGTACAGCCGCCGGCTCCCTAGCAACGCTAGACGCCGGGCGCGCTGAGCCGCACGGACCCTAGCAACGGGGACGCCACTGGTGGACCGCGTTCCCCGTTGCTAGGCTTTAGGAAATTAAGATATTCACCTGTTCTCTGGCCGTGCAGCAAGGCAGCTGCACGGCATTTATTCTAATCAGCCTTTAGCAGCTGATTGGAGGAGGGTTGAGTCCCTGACTGTCCCAAAGCTTCAGCCTTGTCTAATCTTTTGTACAATGAGTTTACACTAGCATTTAAAACATTCCACATATCCATCCAATCAGGTGTCAGCGGAGACACCACATTCATTTGCTCCCGCTCCTCTCTAATATAGCCTTCTTCCTCAGACATGTCGACACACGTGTACCGACACACCACACACACAGGGAATACTTTTTCTGAAGACAGTTTCCCCACAAGGCCCTTTGGAGAGACAGAGAGAGAGTATGCCAGCACACTCCCCAGCGCTATATAACCCAGGAATAACACAGTAACTTAATGTTTGTCCAGTAGCGCTGCTGTATGTAATTTGCGCCGAATTATGTGCCCCCCCTCTCTTTTCAACCCTCTTCTCTACCGTGGTATAAGCAGGGGAGAGTCCGGGGAGCTTCCTCTCAGCGGTGCTGAGGAGAAAAAATGGCGCTGGTGAGTGCTGAGGGAGAAGCCCCGCCCCCTCGGCGGCGGGCTTCTGTCCCGCTTAAACTGTAAAATTGGTGGGGGCTCATACATATATACAGTGCCCAGCTGTATATATGTTATATTTTTGCCAAAAAGAGGTTTATATTGCTGCCCAGGGCGCCCCCCCTGCGCCCTGCACCCTTACAGTGACCGGAGTATGTGAGGTGTATGGGAGCAATGGCGCACAGCTGCAGTGCTGTGCGCTACCTCAGTGAAGATCATGAACTCTGTGGAGCCCGTCTATCCCCATGGTCCTTACGGAGTCCCCAGCATCCTCTAGGACTTTAGAGAAACTAGGATTTTAATACCTACCGGTAAATCCTTTTCTCTTAGTCTGTTGAGGATGCTGGGCACCTGTCCCAGTGTGTACTGTGTCTGCAGTTATTAAATGGCCCTTAACTCCAGAACATTTATGTGGAGACAACTTTCCTGACTTGACCATCTTCCTTGGACGTTTTCCCCCTGTGTGACTGCTCCCCAGCCTCGGAGGGTTGCATCTGTGGTCCCTAGGATCCAGTCCTGGATCCCGAACCATCGCCCCTCTAGGAGGTGAGAACTGTGCAGCCACCAATGGAGTGAGATTCTGGTCTTGGAAGACAGGATTATCCTCCGGTGCATGTGTAGGTGGGATCCGGACCAATTGTCCAACAGGTCCCACTGGAACACTCTGGCATGGAACCTGCCAAACTGAATGGCCTCGTAGGCCACAACCATCTTCCCCAGCAACTGAATGCATTGATGGATTAACACTCTTGCTGGTTTCAGAATTTGTTTGACCAGACTCTGGAACTCCATAGCCTTTCCACTGGAAGAAAACCTCTTCTGTGTCCAGTATGTGTTATGATTCCAGCACTCTAGTCAGAGAAGATCTTATGGCAAGGACCGGAGCACTGGAACGGAATGCTGGGGAAGGGAGCAGGACAGGAAAATAGCCCCTGGCGCCCTAACTCTGTTGTCTCACCCGTGTTGTCAGAAATCCCCTGCGAGACTATGGTTTCTTGAGCCCTTGGCAGCCGCGTTTGAAGGGCGGATTATGTCTGCCCAACTTCGATGCCCCCCGGTCTTAATGAGAGACAAAGGGAAACCCGAGACAGGGTGATAACAAGAGGCCCTCTAACTAAACAACCAGGCCAGGGGCTAAGCAAACTCAAAACTATAATATGTGCGGAGAAACCGCCAGGAAAAAGGACAACCAAAATATCCACTTGTCCAATTCTCCTACCCGGCACCGCCGAGTACCAGAGAGGACTTGTGGAAGCGGAACCCTCCGCAAATGCTCCAAACACAAAATATAAAAGGTAAAGCGGCTGAGCCGCAACACACGGCAGAGCCGCAACTCACGAACACCACTGGATATAAAACGGTGATCAGTCAGGACTCCAGGGAACCAAACGACCTCTTGGGATGAGATGACAACTCCCGAATACCGGACTTCTGCGGACTGGAATGACCGGATACAGCAGGACTGGAAACAGACTCTCAGCAAACAAAGGCAGCATGCAGGAAGCTATTACCGGCATCTGTGAGAAGCCCTGGGAGTGTATTTAACAAGGAGTCCTCCAATCAGCTGCTAAAGGCTGATTAGAATAAATGCCGTGCAGCTGCCTTGCTGCACGGCCAGAGAACAGGTGAATATCTTAATTTCCTAAAGCCTAGCAACGGGGAACGCGGTCCACCAGTGGCGTCCCCGTTGCTAGGGTCCGTGCGGCTCAGCGCGCCCGGCGTCTAGCGTTGCTAGGGAGCCGGCGGCTGTACGTGCACGGCATCTCTAGTTGCTAGGCGCCGGGCCGCGCAGACCATCAAGCGGACCCCGGCGCCTAACAGTACCCCCCCCTTGAGGAGGGGTCAAGGAACCCCTAAAGCCAGGTTTCTGAGGAAATTCCCGAAAAAATGCCCTCTTGAGCCTCGGGGCATGAAGATCCTTATCCAGGACCCAAGACCTTTCCTCCGGACCATAGCCTTTCCAGGGAACCAGAAAATACAGCCGATCCCGGGACAATTTGGAATCGAGAACCTTCTCTACCAAGAACTCCTGTTGTCCCTGTACATCCACTGGAGATCTACCCTGAGAGATCTTCCGAGGAAATCTACTGGAAGAAACGTATTGTTTCAACAGGGAACAATGAAACGTATTTCCAATCCTGAGAGATCTTGGTAAACGTAACCGAAAGGCAACTGGGTTGACTCTTTTAATAATAAGAAATGGCCCAATAAATTTGGGTCCCAGTCTAGCTGAGGATTGTCGAAGCCTGATGTTGCGAGTCGACAACCACACCCTATCTCCCACCTTAAAAGTGCAAGGACGTCGGAGCCTGTCAGAAAATTTCTTCTCTCGAAAGGCCGCTTTTCTGAGAGCAAGGTGCACCTTTTTCCAAATGGCTCTGAGATGGGAGGTTAAGGTAAGCGAGGAGACTGAGGAATGATGAAAAAAAGAATTAGCTCTGGGGTGAAAACCAAAAACTGAAAAGAATGGAGACTCTTTAGTGGAGGAATGACAAGAATTATTGTAAGCAAATTCAGCCAACGGAAGAAACTCGGACCAATCATTCTGGAGTTTGGCTGAATACAAGCGCAAATATTGTTTCAATGATTGGTTAACTCGTTCGGTTTGCCCGTTGGATTGTGGGTGGTAACCGGATGTTAACGACAATTTCATCTTCAATGAGGCACAAAAACATTTCCAGAATTGTGCGATGAATTGTGGACCCCGATCAGAAACAATATCAGTAGGCAACCCATGAAGCCTGAATACATGGCGGAGAAACAAAACTGCCAACCCTTGGGCAGAAGGCAATCGGGGAAGAGCAATAAAATGAGCCATTTTACTAAAACGGTCCACTACCACCCATATGACTTGGAATCCGGCTGAAAGGGGAAGGTCAACCACAAAATCCATGGAAATATGAGACCACGGCCTGAGAGGAACATTTAAGGGCATAAGTTGCCCGATGGGCAAGGAACGGGGAACCTTATGCTGTGCACAAACCTGACATGAATAAACAAATTCCTTGACGTCTTTAGAAAGACCAGGCCACCATACTGAGCGAGAGACTAACTCCAATGTCTTAGAGACTCCTGGATGCCCTGAAACTTTGTTATCATGGAATTCCGTTAAAACAGTAACTCTCAAAAACTCAGGGACGTAAAGACGACCAGCAGGAGTAATTCTAGGAGCTTGGTGTTGAAGCTGTTTTAACTGGGTAAATAAATCTTGTGTGAGGCCCGCCCAGATGACCGAAGATGGAAGTATGGGGGTAACAGGATTGTTATTGTGAACCGGAAGAAAGCTATGTGACAGGGCATCAGCCTTAGTATTCTTGGAACCAGGCCTGAAAGTGATTATAAATTTGAAACGCGTAAAAAATAATGCCCAACGTGCCTGCCGGGCATTAAGCCGCTTAGCTGATTCAATCTATTGCAGGTTCTTATGGTCAGTCAATACCGTAATAGTATGTTTTGCTCCCTCCAGCCAATGCCTCCACTCCTCGAAAGCCCATTTTACCGCCAGTAACTCCCGATTACCAACGTCATAGTTGGATTCAGCGGAGGAGAATTTCCTGGACATAAAGGCACAAGGATGTAACTCCAGAGACTCCGGATCCTTTTGAGAAAGGATAGCCCCCACTCCAACCTCCGAGGCATCAACCTCCACCACAAAGGGCAATTCCGGATTAGGATGTCTGAGGACTGGAGCCGAGACAAAGGCTTGTTTCAAGGCCCGGAAGGACAACTCAGCTTCACGCGACCAGTTGGTAGGATCCGCTCCTTTCTTTGTCAGAGCTACAATGGGAGCAACCAGGTCAGAAAAAGAATGAATGAACCTCCTATAATAATTCGCAAACCCTAAAAAACGCTTAATTGCTTTTAAATTGGTGGGTTGCGCCCAACTAAGGATGGCCTGGAGTTTCTTTGGTTCCATGGAAAATCCCTGAGGGGAAATTATGTACCCTAAAAAAGATACTTCCGTGACATGAAACTCACACTTCTCCAGCTTGGCATATAAATGATTCTCACATAACTTTTGAAGAACCAGACGCACCTGGGTAACATGTTGTTCCATTGATTTAGAAAAAATCAGGATGTCGTCTAAGTAAACGACCACGAATTTCCCTAGGAAGTCACGGAGCACATCGTTAATGAGGTCTTGAAAAACTGCCGGAGCATTGGACAGGCCGAACGGCATCACCAGGTATTCGTAGTGACCCGACTGAGTACTGAAGGCCGTTTTCCACTCATCTCCAGATTTAATTCGGATGAGGTTGTACGCTCCTCTAAGGTCAATTTTAGAAAAAATCACAGCAGAACGTAACTGATCAAAGAGTACAGAAATCAACGGCAAAGGATAGGTGTTTTTAACTGAGATCTTATTCAGGGCTCTAAAATCAATGCAAGGTCTAAGCGAGCCATCCTTTTTCTCCACAAAGAAGAAGCCTGCACTTAAAGGAGATTTTGATGGTCTAATAAATCCTTTCTCAAGGCTCTCCTTTACATAATCATTCATAGCCGCAGTTTCTGGCCCGGATAATGCATATAATCTTCCCTTTGGCAATGCGGCACCAGGAATTAACTCAATAGCACAATCATAAGGCCGATGGGGAGGCAGAATGTCCGCATTGCCTTTGGAGAAAACATCAGCAAACTCCTGGTATTCCACCGGAATGAGTTCTGGAATGATAGCTGCTACTTTGACTGGAAACGTGATACATTCCTTATCACAAAAAGTACCCCAATGTGAAATCTCCCCCGACCGCCAATCAATGGTGGGATTATGAAAGGCCAGCCAAGGGTGACCCAGAACAACTGGAACTGCTGGGCAATGTGTAAGAAAGAACTCGATTTTCTCGGAATGTAGAGCTCCTACTGTAAGTAGTACAGGGGGTGTACGGAGAGAAATAATCCCATTAGACAGCGGACTCCCATCTAAGCCATGCATGGTGACACACCTACCCAAAGGTAACTGAGGAATGCCTAAGGCCTTAGCCCAAGTTAAATCCATAAAGTTTCCTGCAGCTCCACTGTCAACAAAAGCCGACACCAAAGAACTGAGGCTGCCAAAGGAAACTTTAACTGGGACTAAAAGGGAGTTATTCGAGGAGATAAGCTGCAGACCTAGGTGAACCCCCTCACAATTCACCTGGTCAAAGCGTTTCCCGACTTGTTCGGACAATTACGAGCAAAATGTCCCTTACCCCCACAGTACAGACAAAGACCAGAATTTTGCCTTCTGGCTCTTTCTTCAGGAGACAGCCGGGAGAGACCCATCTGCATGGTCTCCTCTACGTCTTCAGGAATGGAATATACACACGGACTTGACCTTACAGGTGCTCCTTTTTCAGCCCTCCGCTCTCTGAGACGACGATCAATCTTAATAGAAAGCTCCATGAGTTTATCGAGAGTCTCAGGAGCGGGGTACTGAAGGAGACTGTCTTTTATAGACTCTGATAAGCCGAGGCGAAACTGACTGCGCAGGGCTGGGTCATTCCAGCCACAGTCGTTCGACCAACGGCGAAACTCCGTACAATAAACCTCTGCAGGATTTCTACCCTGTCTGAGAGCGCGCAACTGACTTTCAGCGGACGCCTCTCTATCAGGGTCATCATACAAGAGCCCTAAAGACTCAAAAAAAGCGTCAATTGACAACAATGCCGGATCCTCTGCTCTTAAACCAAATGCCCAGGTCTGAGGATCCCCCTGGAGCAAAGAAATAATAAACCCGACCCGCTGAGATTCAGTACCCGAGGAAGTCGGTCTTAAACGAAAATAAAGTTTACAGGATTCTTTAAAATTAAAAAAACTCTTTTCTATCACCAGAAAAACGGTCAGGCAAATGCATCTTTGGTTCATGGACTACCCTTGGGGAAGCTCGCAAAAGATCTTCCTGCGACTTCACCCGAAGAGAAAGATCCTGAACCATCTGAGTAAGTTCTTGAATCTGGCTGACTAAGAGCTGACCAGGATTTGGCCCTAAACCTGTTGGATTCATGAGGCCGATAAACTCTCACAAAACTGAATGAGAAAAAATTAAACCCCGTTTAATTTTAAGTTTTGGTATGGCCGGTAATAATGTTATGATTCCAGCACTCTGGTCAGAGAAGATCTTATGGCAAGGACTGGAGCACTGGAACGGAATGCTGGGGAAGGGAGCAGGACAGGAAAATAGCCCCTTGCGCCCTAACTCTGTTGTCTCACCCGTGTTGTCAGAAATCCCCTGCGAGACTATGGTTTCTTGAGCCCTTGGCAGCCGCGTTTGAAGGGCGGATTATGTCTGCCCAACTTCGATGCCCCCCGGTCTTAATGAGAGACAAAGGGAAACCTGAGACAGGGTGATAACAAGAGGCCCTCTAACTAAACAACCAGGCCAGGGGCTAAGCAAACTCAAAACTATAATATGTGCGGAGAAACCGCCAGGAAAAAGGACAACCAAAATATCCACTTGTCCAATTCTCCTACCCGGCACCGCCAAGTACCAGAGAGGACTTGTGGAAGCGGAACCCTCCGCAAATGCTCCAAACACAAAATATAAAAGGTAAAGCGGCTGAGCCGCAACACACGGCAGAGCCGCAACTCACGAACACCACTGGATATAAAACGGTGATCAGTCAGGACTCCAGGGAACCAAACGACCTCTTGGGATGAGATGACAACTCCCGAATACCGGACTTCTGCGGACTGGAATGACCGGATACAGCAGGACTGGAAACAGACTCTCAGCAAACAAAGGCAGCATGCAGGAAGCTATTACCGGCGTCTGTGAGAAGCCCTGGGAGTGTATTTAACAAGGAGTCCTCCAATCAGCTGCTAAAGGCTGATTAGAATAAATGCCGTGCAGCTGCCTTGCTGCACGGCCAGAGAGCAGGTGAATATCTTAATTTCCTAAAGCCTAGCAACGGGGAACGCGGTCCGCCAGTGGCGTCCCCGTTGCTAGGGTCCGTGCGGCTCAGCGCGCCCGGCGTCTAGCGTTGCTAGGGAGCCGGCGGCTGTACGTGCACGGCGTCTCTAGTTGCTAGGCGCCGGGCCGCGCAGACCATCAAGCGGACCCTGGCGCCTAACAGTATGACTCCCAAAAACAACAACCGCGTCATTGGGACCAACTGCGATTTTGGCAAGTTTAGGAGCCAACCATGTTGTTGAAGAACTGTCAGGGAGAGTGCAATGTTTTGCACCAACTGGTCCCTGGATCTCGCCTTTATCAGGAGATCATCCAAGTACGGGATAATTGTGACTCCTTGCTTGCGAAGGAGAACCATAATTTCCGCCATCACCCTGGTGAAAATCCTCGGAGCCGTGGACAGACCAAACGGCAATGTCTGAAATTGGTAATGACAATCCTGAATTGCAAACCTTAGGTAGCTTGAGGCAGTGGCTAAATGGGAACATGTAAGTAGGCATCCTTTATGTCTACCAAAACCATGAAATCTCCGTCCTCCGGACTGGAGATCACTGCCCTGAGAAATTCCATCTTGAAATTGAATTTCTTTAGGAAGAAATTGAGGGATTTCAGATTTAAGATTGGTCTGACTGAGCCGTCCGGCTTCGGGACCACGAAGAGGCTTGAATAAAAACCTTCTCCCTGCTGAATAAGGCCAATTTGAACAATCGGTGAGGGGGAACGTCTTGAAACCCCAGTTTGTACCCTTGGGACACTATTTGTAAAACCCACGAGTCCAGGTCCGAATGAATCCAGAACTGACTGAAGAGTTTTAGACGTGCCCCCACTGGTGTGGGCTCCTGCAAGAAAGCCCCAGTGTCATGCAGTGGATTTGGCAGAAGCAGAGGACAATCTCTGGTCCTGCGATCTTGAAGAGGCTACAGACCTCTTCCTTTTCCTTCCTCTACCTGCAAAGAAAGGGGAATCTAAACTTCTTGCATATCTATTGGGCCAAAATGACTGCGGTAGATAATGATGCGTCTTCATCCGTTGACAGGGAACATAGGGCAAGAAGGTTGACTTACCATTGAAATGAGGATGCATCTTGCTGCCTTTCCAATGAAGAAAGTTTAATTTAGTAATAGGTGAAAAACCATCCTTACAAAGGTGTTAATCAGAGACTTGGCTTTGTGGACACTTTTCAGAGAACAAATTTGTTAGCATAAAAATAAAGCCAGAAAATGAAGAGCTGTTTAATCACTCAATTGGATTTTTCTGCCAGCATATTTTTTTTCTCTGCAACCCACTGCTAAATTGTGCTTCCTAGCTGTTTTTATAAAATCACTGAATCAAATCTAACTCTGATTACATCAGAGAAGGCCAGGTACCCTACACCATAACAGGGAGTTTGAAATTTTGACTTGTCTACTTAAAGTTCACCAAAATCTGATAACAAGGTCAATTAGGTCCCTGGGTGGGATTGAACCACCAACCTTATGGTTAATAGCCGTACATACTAACTGATTGCGCCACAGAGACACTTTGCGAAAGTCCATACTGACAAAGGCTAATAAGCATTCATCTAAAACGTTTCCTAGAAAAACTTTAAAAAGTCAATAATCTGGAGAGTTTTTGTAAGATGTTTCTTCCATCAACCAACGAAGAAACACATTGGTACTTTCCCATGATGAGTGAGTGCTTCAGGATCTCTTGCACTTACATGTGCAGCAGAGTACTGCAATGGAAGCATGCTGGGCCCATAACCCAGAGGTAGGCAGATTGAAACTATCCTCTGCTATATGCATTTTTTTTTGTTAATTAAAGTAATCCAAAACTGGGATTGATATTTTGTCTCTTTTATTTTTACTTAAAGTACAATAACTTTTACCATTTTAATTTGTTTTAATAGTATATTGACAGTATTGTTTTCTTTCAAAAATCCACTTCATTTTCTTTACCCTATTATTAAAATGGTAATTGACAAAAACAAACTACATTGTCACCAGAAGAGCAATACAAAATGTACAAGTGATATATTAAAATCATCTTTCCAGCTTGAATTTCAATGATGCATTGGGTCAACAATTTTGTGAGAAACATCTTCACCCTTAAATAAAGATTTTCTTAATTCCTTACCTGTGTGCTAATTAGATATCACCTTGTTTTCACATTAAACAGACTTCCACATGAGAAAGCAGCAAGGATGCAGTGGCGTTAATGTTTCCTGGTGTCAACCTGTATTATTTCAGTAGACATTGAAATGAGGATACATCTTGCTGCCTTTCCAATGAAGCAAGTTTAATTTAGTAATAGGTGAAAAACCATCCCTACAAAGGTGTTAATCAGAGACTTGGCTTTGTGGACACTTTTCAGAGAACAAATTTGTTAGCATAAAAATAAAGCCAGAAAATGAAGAGCTGTTTAGTCACGCAATTTGATTTTTTTGCCAGCATATTTCTTTTTCTCTGCATCCCACTGCTAAATTGTGCTTCCTAGATGTTTTTATAAAATCACTGAATCAAATCTAACTCTGATTACATCAGAGAAGGCCAGGTACCCTACACCATAACAGGGGGTATGAAATTTGACTTGTCTACTTAAAGATCACCAAAATCTGATAACAAGGTCAAGTACGTCCCTGGGTGGAATTGAACCACCAACCTTTTGATTAATAGCCGTACACACTAACTGATTGCGCCACAGAGACACTTTGCAAAAGTCCATACTGACAAATGCTAATAAGCATTCATCTAAAACGTTTCCTAGAAAAACTTAAAAAAGTCAATAATCTGGAGAGTTTTTGTAAGATGTTTCTTCTATCAACCAATGAAGAAACACATTGGTACTTTCCCATGATGAGTGAGTGCTTCAGGATCTCTTGCACTTACATGTGCAGCAGAGTACAGCAATGGAAGCATGCTGGGCCCATAACCCAGAGGTAGGCAGATTGAAACTATCCTCTGCTATATGCATTTTTTTGTTTGTTAATTAAAGTAATCCAAAACTGGGATTGATATTTTGGCTCTTTTATTTTTACTTAAAGTACAATAACTTTTACCATTTTAATTTGTTTTAATAGTATATTGACAGTATTGTTTTCTTTCAAAAATCCACTTAATTTTCTTTACCCTATTATTAAAATGGTAATTGACAAAAACAAACTACATTGTCACCAGAAGAGCAATACAAAATGTACAAGTGATATATTAAAATCATCTTTCCAGCTTGAATTTCAATGATGCATTGGGGCAACGATTTTGTGAGAAACATCTTCACCCTTAAATAAAGATTTTCTTAATTCCTTACCTGTGTGCTAATTAGATATCACCTTGTTTTCACATTAAACAGACTTCCACATGAGAAAGCAGCAAGGATGCAGTGGCGTTAATGTTTCCTGGTGTCAACCTGTATTATTTCAGTAGACATTGAAATGAGGATGCATCTTGCTGCCTTTCCAATGAAGCAAGTTTAATTTAGTAATAGGTGAAAAACCATCCTTACAAAGGTGTTAATCAGAGACTTGGCTTTGTGGACACTTTTCAGAGAACAAATTTGTTAGCATAAAAATAAAGCCAGAAAATAAAGAGCTGTTTAATCACTCAATTGGATTTTTCTGCCAGCATATTTTTTTTCTCTGCAAACCACTGCTAAATTGTGCTTCCTAGCTGTTTTTATAAAATCACTGAATCAAATCTAACTCTGATTACATCAGAGAAGGCCAGGTACCCTACACCATAACAGGGGGTTTGAAATTTTGACTTGTCTACTTAAAAATCACCAAAATCTGATAACAAGGTCAATTAGGTCCCTGGGTGGGATTGAACCACCAACCTTTTGGTTAATAGCCGTACATACTAACTGATTGCGCCACAGAGACACTTTGCAAAAGTACATACTGACAAAGGCTAATAAGCATTCATCTAAAACGTTTCCTAGAAAAACTTTAAAAAGTCAATAATCTGGAGAGTTTTTGTAAGATGTTTCTTCCATCAACCAACGAAGAAACACATTGGTACTTTCCCATGATGAGTGAGTGCTTCAGGATCTCTTGCACTTACATGTGCAGCAGAGTACAGCAATGGAAGCATGCTGGGCCCATAACCCAGAGGTAGGCAGATTGAAACTATCTTCTGCTATATGCATTTTTTTTTGTTAATTAAAGTAATCCAAAACTGGGATTGATATTTTGGCTCTTTTATTTTTACTTAAAGTACAACAACTTTTACCATTTTAATTTGTTTTAATAGTATATTGACAGTATTGTTTTCTTTCAAAAATCCACTTCATTTTCTTTACCCTATTATTAAAATGGTAATTGACAAAAACAAACTACATTGTCACCAGAAGAGCAATACAAAATGTACAAGTGATATATTAAAATCATCTTTCCAGCTTGAATTTCAATGATGCATTGGGGCAACGATTTTGTGAGAAACATCTTCACCCTTAAATAAAGATTTTCTTAATTCCTTACCTGTGTGCTAATTAGATATCACCTTGTTTTCATATTAAACAGACTTCCACATGAGAAAGCAGCAAGGATGCAGTGGCGTTAATGTTTCCTGGTGTCAACTTGTATTATTTCAGTAGACATTGAAATGAGGATGCATCTTGCTGCCTTTCCAATGAAGCAAGTTTAATTTAGTAATAGGTGAAAAACCATCCTTACAAAGGTGTTAATCAGAGACTTGGCTTTGTGGACACTTTTCAGAGAACAAATTTGTTAGCATAAAAATAAAGCCAGAAAATGAAGAGCTGTTTAATCACTCAATTGGATTTTTCTGCCAGCATATTTTTTTTCTCTGCAACCCACTGCTAAATTGTGCTTCCTAGCTGTTTTTATAAAATCACTGAATCAAATCTAACTCTGATTACATCAGAGAAGGCCAGGTACCCTACACCGTAACAGGGGGTTTGAAATTTTGACTTGTCTACTTAAAGATCACCAAAATCTGATAACAAGGGAAATTAGGTCCCTGGGTGGGATTGAACCACCAACCTTATGGTTAATAGCCGTACATACTAACTGATTGCGCCACAGAGACATTTTGCAAAAGTCCATACTGACAAAGGCTAATAAGCATTCATCTAAAACGTTTCCTAGAAAAACTTTAAAAAGTCAATAATCTGGAGAGTTTTTGTAAGATGTTTCTTCCATCAACCAACGAAGAAACACATTGGTACTTTCCCATGATGAGTGAGTGCTTCAGGATCTCTTGCACTTACATGTGCAGCAGAGTACTGCAATGGAAGCATGATGGGCCCATAACCCAGAGGTAGGCAGATTGAAACTATCCTCTGCTATATGCATTTTTTTTTGTTAATTAAAGTAATCCAAAACTGGGATTGATATTTTGTCTCTTTTATTTTTACTTAAAGTACAATAACTTTTACCATTTTAATTTGTTTTAATAGTATATTGACAGTATTGTTTTCTTTCAAAAATCCACTTCATTTTCTTTACCCTATTATTAAAATGGTAATTTACAAAAACAAACTACATTGTCACCAGAAGAGCAATACAAAATGTACAAGTGATATATTAAAATCATCTTTCCAGCTTGAATTTCAATGATGCATTGGGTCAACAAATTTGTGAGAAACATCTTCACCCTTAAATAAAGATTTTCTTAATTCCTTACCTGTGTGCTAATTAGATATCACCTTGTTTTCACATTAAACAGACTTCCACATGAGAAAGCAGCAAGGAAGCAGTGGCGTTAATGTTTCCTGGTGTCAACTTGTATTATTTCAGTAGACATTGAAATGAGGATGCATCTTGCTGCCTTTCCAATGAAGCAAGTTTAATTTAGTAATAGGTGAAAAACCATCCTTACAAAGGTGTTAATCAGAGACTTGGCTTTGTGGACACTTTTCAGAGAACAAATTTGTTAGCATAAAAATAAAGCCAGAAAATGAAGAGCTGTTTAATCACTCGATTGGATTTTTCTGCCAGCATATTTTTTTTCTCTGCAACCCACTGCTAAATTGTGCTTCCTAGCTGTTTTTTTTATAAAATCACTGAATCAAATCTAACTCTGATTACATCAGAGAAGGCCATGTACCCTACACCATAAGAGGGGGTTTGAAATTTTGACTTGTCTACTTAAATATCACCAAAATCTGATCACAAGTTTAATTAGGTCCCTGGGTGGGATTGAACCACCAACCTTTCGGTTAATAGCCGAACACACTAACCGATTGCGCCACAGAGACACTTTGCAAAAAGTGCCTACTGACAAAGGCTAATAAGCATACATCTAGAACGTTTCCTAGAAAAACATTAAAAAATCAATAATCTGGAGAGTTTTTGTAAGATGTTTCTTCCATCAACTAACGAATAAACACATTGGTACTTTCCCATGATGAGTGAGTGCTTCAGGATCTCTTGCACTTACATGTGCAGCAGAGTACTGCAATGGAAGCATGCTGGACCCATAACCCAGAGGTAGGCAGATTGAAACTATCCTTTGCTATATGCATTTTTTTTGTTAATTTAAGTAATCAAAACTGGGATTGATATTTTTGCTCTTTTATTTTTACTTAAAGTACAATAACTTTTACCATTTTAATTTGTTTTAATAGTATATTGACAGTATAGTTTTCTTTCAAAAATCCACTTAATTTTCTTTACCCTGTTATTAAAATGGTAATTGACAAAAAAAACTACATTGTCACCAGAAGAGCAATACAAAATGTACAAGTGATATATTAAAATCATCTTTCCAGCTTGAATTTCAATGATGCATTGGGGCAACAATTTTGTGAGAAACATCTTCACCCTTAAATAAAGATTTTCGTAATTCCTTACCTGTGTGCTAATTAGATATCACCTTGTTTTCACATTAAACAGACTTCCACATGAGAAAGCAGCAAGGATGCAGTGGCGTTAATGTTTCCTGGTGTCAACCTGTATTATTTCAGTAGACATTGAAATGAGGATGCATCTTGCTGCCTTTCCAATGAAGCAAGTTTAATTTAGTAATAGGTGAAAAACCATCCCTACAAAGGTGTTAATCAGAGACTTGGCTTTGTGGACACTTTTCAGAGAACAAATTTGTTAGCATAAAAATAAAGCAAGAAAATTAAGAGCTGTTTAATCACTCAATTGGATTTTTATGCCAGCATATTTTTTTTCTCTGCAAACCACTGCTAAATTGTGCTTCCTAGCTGTTTTTATAAAATCACTGAATCAAATCTAACTCTGATTACATCAGAGAAGGCCAGGTACCCTACACAATAAGAGGGGGTTTGAAATTTTGACTTGTCTACTTAAATATCACCAAAATCTGATAACAAGGTCAATTACGTCCCTGGGTGGGATTGAACCACCAACCTTTTGGTTAATAGCCGTACACACTAACTGATTGCGCCACAGAGACACTTTGCAAAAGTACATACTGACAAAGGCTAATAAGCATACATCTAGAACGTTTCCTAGAAAAACATTAAAAAATCAATAATCTGGAGAGTTTTTGTAAGATGTTTCTTCCATCAACTAACGAATAAACACATTGGTACTTTCCCATGATGAGTGAGTGCTTCAGGATCTCTTGCACTTACATGTGCAGCAGAGTACTGCAATGGAAGCATGCTGGACCCATAACCCAGAGGTAGGCAGATTGAAACTATCCTTTGCTATATGCATTTTTTTTGTTAATTTAAGTAATCAAAACTGGGATTGATATTTTTGCTCTTTTATTTTTACTTAAAGTACAATAACTTTTACCATTTTAATTTGTTTTAATAGTATATTGACAGTATAGTTTTCTTTCAAAAATCCACTTAATTTTCTTTACCCTGTTATTAAAATGGTAATTGACAAAAAAAACTACATTGTCACCAGAAGAGCAATACAAAATGTACAAGTGATATATTAAAATCATCTTTCCAGCTTGAATTTCAATGATGCATTGGGGCAACAATTTTGTGAGAAACATCTTCACCCTTAAATAAAGATTTTCGTAATTCCTTACCTGTGTGCTAATTAGATATCACCTTGTTTTCACATTAAACAGACTTCCACATGAGAAAGCAGCAAGGATGCAGTGGCGTTAATGTTTCCTGGTGTCAACCTGTATTATTTCAGTAGACATTGAAATGAGGATGCATCTTGCTGCCTTTCCAATGAAGCAAGTTTAATTTAGTAATAGGTGAAAAACCATCCCTACAAAGGTGTTAATCAGAGACTTGGCTTTGTGGACACTTTTCAGAGAACAAATTTGTTAGCATAAAAATAAAGCAAGAAAATTAAGAGCTGTTTAATCACTCAATTGGATTTTTATGCCAGCATATTTTTTTTCTCTGCAAACCACTGCTAAATTGTGCTTCCTAGCTGTTTTTATAAAATCACTGAATCAAATCTAACTCTGATTACATCAGAGAAGGCCAGGTACCCTACACAATAAGAGGGGGTTTGAAATTTTGACTTGTCTACTTAAATATCACCAAAATCTGATAACAAGGTCAATTACGTCCCTGGGTGGGATTGAACCACCAACCTTTTGGTTAATAGCCGTACACACTAACTGATTGCGCCACAGAGACACTTTGCAAAAGTACATACTGACAAAGGCTAATAAGCATTCATCTAAAACGTTTCCTAGAAAAACGTAATAAAGTCAATAATCTGGAGAGTTTTTGTAAGATGTTTCTTCTATCAACCAACGAAGAAACACATTGGTACTTTCCCATGATGAGTGAGTGCTTCAGGATCTCTTGCACTTACATGTGCAGCAGAGTACAGCAATGGAAGCATGCTGGGCCCATAACCCAGAGGTAGGCAGATTGAAACTATCCTCTGCTATATGCATTTTTTTGTTTGTTAATTAAAGTATTCCAAAACTGGGATTGATATTTTGGCTCTTTTATTTTTACTTAAAGTACAATAACTTTTACCATTTTAATTTGTTTTAATAGTATATTGACAGTATTGTTTTCTTTCAAAAATCCACTTCATTTTCTTTACCCTATTATTAAAATGGTAATTGACAAAAACAAACTACATTGTCACCAGAAGAGCAATACAAACTGTACAAGTGATATATTAAAATCATCTTTCCAGCTTGAATTTCAATGATGCATTGGGGCAATGATTTTGTGAGAAACATCTTCACCCTTAAATAAAGATTTTCTTAATTCCTTACCTGTGTGCTAATTAGATATCACCTTGTTTTCACATTAAACAGACTTCCACATGAGAAAGCAGCAAGGATGCAGTGGCGTTAATGTTTCCTGGTGTCAACCTGTATTATTTCAGTAGACATTGAAATGAGGATGCATCTTGCTGCCTTTCCAATGAAGCAAGTTTAATTTAGTAATAGGTGAAAAACCATCCTTACAAAGGTGTTAATCAGAGACTTGGCTTTGTGGACACTTTTCAGAGAACAAATTTGTTAGCATAAAAATAAAGCCAGAAAATAAAGAGCTGTTTAATCACTCAATTGGATTTTTCTGCCAGCATATTTTTTTTCTCTGCAACCCACTGCTAAATTGTGCTTCCTAGCTTTTTTTATAAAATCACTGAATCAAATCTAACTCTGATAACATCAGAGAAGGCCAGGTACCCTACACAATAACAGGGGGTATGAAATTTGACTTGTCTACTTAAAGTTCACCAAAATCTGATAACAAGGTCAATTAGGTCCCTGGGTGGGATTGAACCACCAACCTTATGGTTAATAGCCGTACATACTAACTGATTGCGCCACAGAGACACTTTGCAAAAGTCCATACTGACAAAGGCTAATAAGCATTCATCTAAAATGTTTCCTAGAAAAACTTTAAAAAGTCAATAATCTGGAGAGTTTTTGTAAGATGTTTCTTCCATCAACCAACGAAGAAACACATTGGTACTTTCCCATGATGAGTGAGTGCTTCAGGATCTCTTGCACTTACATGTGCAGCAGAGTACTGCAATGGAAGCATGCTGGGCCCATAACCCAGAGGTAGGCAGATTGAAACTATCCTCTGCTATATGCATTTTTTTTTGTTAATTAAAGTAATCCAAAACTGGGATTGATATTTTGTCTCTTTTATTTTTACTTAAAGTACAATAACTTTTACCATTTTAATTTGTTTTAATAGTATATTGACAGTATTGTTTTCTTTCAAAAATCCACTTCATTTTCTTTACCCTATTATTAAAATGGTAATTGACAAAAACAAACTACATTGTCACCAGAAGAGCAATACAAAATGTACAAGTGATATATTAAAATCATCTTTCCAGCTTGAATTTCAATGATGCATTGGGTCAACAATTTTGTGAGAAACATCTTCACCCTTAAATAAAGATTTTCTTAATTCCTTACCTGTGTGCTAATTAGATATCACCTTGTTTTCACATTAAACAGACTTCCACATGAGAAAGCAGCAAGGATGCAGTGGCGTTAATGTTTCCTGGTGTCAACCTGTATTATTTCAGTAGACATTGAAATGAGGATACATCTTGCTGCCTTTCCAATGAAGCAAGTTTAATTTAGTAATAGGTGAAAAACCATCCCTACAAAGGTGTTAATCAGAGACTTGGCTTTGTGGACACTTTTCAGAGAACAAATTTGTTAGCATAAAAATAAAGCCAGAAAATGAAGAGCTGTTTAATCACGCAATTTGATTTTTTTGCCAGCATATTTCTTTTTCTCTGCAACCCACTGCTAAATTGTGCTTCCTAGATGTTTTTATAAAATCACTTAATCAAATCTAACTCTGATTACATCAGAGAAGGCCAGGTACCCTACACCATAACAGGGGGTATGAAATTTGACTTGTCTACTTAAAGATCACCAAAATCTGATAACAAGGTCAAGTACGTCCCTGGGTGGGATTGAACCACCAACCTTTTGGTTAATAGCCGTACACACTAACTGATTGCGCCACAGAGACACTTTGCAAAAGTACATACTGACAAATGCTAATAAGCATTCATCTAAAACGTTTCCTAGAAAAACTTAAAAAAGTCAATAATCTGGAGAGTTTTTGTAAGATGTTTCTTCTATCAACCAACGAAGAAACACATTGGTACTTTCCCATGATGAGTGAGTGCTTCAGGATCTCTTGCACTTACATGTGCAGCAGAGTACAGCAATGGAAGCATGCTGGGCCCATAACCCAGAAGTAGGCAGATTGAAACTATCCTCTGCTATATGCATTTTTTTGTTTGTTAATTAAAGTAATCCAAAACTGGGATTGATATTTTGGCTCTTTTATTTTTACTTAAAGTACAATAACTTTTACCATTTTAATTTGTTTTAATAGTATATTGACAGTATTGTTTTCTTTCAAAAATCCACTTAATTTTCTTTACCCTATTATTAAAATGGTAATTGACAAAAACAAACTACATTGTCACCAGAAGAGCAATACAAAATGTACAAGTGATATATTAAAATCATCTTTCCAGCTTGAATTTCAATGATGCATTGGGGCAACGATTTTGTGAGAAACATCTTCACCGTTAAATAAAGATTTTCTTAATTCCTTACCTGTGTGCTAATTAGATATCACCTTGTTTTCACATTAAACAGACTTCCACATGAGAAAGCAGCAAGGATGCAGTGGCGTTAATGTTTCCTGGTGTCAACCTGTATTATTTCAGTAGACATTGAAATGAGGATGCATCTTGCTGCCTTTCCAATGAAGCAAGTTTAATTTAGTAATAGGTGAAAAAACATCCTTACAAAGGTGTTAATCAGAGACTTGGCTTTGTGGACACTTTTCAGAGAACAAATTTGTTAGCATAAAAATAAAGCCAGAAAATAAAGAGCTGTTTAATCACTCAATTGGATTTTTCTGCCAGCATATTTTTTTTCTCTGCAAACCACTGCTAAATTGTGCTTCCTAGCTGTTTTTATAAAATCACTGAATCAAATCTAACTCTGATTACATCAGAGAAGGCCAGGTACCCTACACCATAACAGGGGGTTTGAAATTTTGACTTGTCTACTTAAAAATCACCAAAATCTGATAACAAGGTCAATTAGGTCCCTGGGTGGGATTGAACCACCAACCTTTTGGTTAATAGCCGTACATACTAACTGATTGCGCCACAGAGACACTTTGCAAAAGTACATACTGACAAAGGCTAATAAGCATTCATCTAAAACGTTTCCTAGAAAAACTTTAAAAAGTCAATAATCTGGAGAGTTTTTGTAAGATGTTTCTTCCATCAACCAACGAAGAAACACATTGGTACTTTCCCATGATGAGTGAGTGCTTCAGGATCTCTTGCACTTACATGTGCAGCAGAGTACAGCAATGGAAGCATGCTGGGCCCATAACCCAGAGGTAGGCAGATTGAAACTATCTTCTGCTATATGCATTTTTTTTTGTTAATTAAAGTAATCCAAAACTGGGATTGATATTTTGTCTCTTTTATTTTTACTTAAAGTACAATAACTTTTACCATTTTAATTTGTTTTAATAGTATATTGACAGTATTGTTTTCTTTCAAAAATCCACTTCATTTTCTTTACCCTATTATTAAAATGGTAATTGACAAAAACAAACTACATTGTCACCAGAAGAGCAATACAAAATGTACAAGTGATATATTAAAATCATCTTTCCAGCTTGAATTTCAATGATGCATTGGGGCAACGATTTTGTGAGAAACATCTTCACCCTTAAATAAAGATTTTCTTAATTCCTTACCTGTGTGCTAATTAGATATCACCTTGATTTCATATTAAACAGACTTCCACATGAGAAAGCAGCAAGGATGCAGTGGCGTTAATGTTTCCTGGTGTCAACTTGTATTATTTCAGTAGACATTGAAATGAGGATGCATCTTGCTGCCTTTCCAATGAAGCAAGTTTAATTTAGTAATAGGTGAAAAACCATCCTTACAAAGGTGTTAATCAGAGACTTGGCTTTGTGGACACTTTTCAGAGAACAAATTTGTTAGCATAAAAATAAAGCCAGAAAATGAAGAGCTGTTTAATCACTCAATTGGATTTTTCTGCCAGCATATTTTTTTTCTCTGCAACCCACTGCTAAATTGTGCTTCCTAGCTGTTTTTATAAAATCACTGAATCAAATCTAACTCTGATTACATCAGAGAAGGCCAGGTACCCTACACCGTAACAGGGGGTTTGAAATTTTGACTTGTCTACTTAAAGATCACCAAAATCTGATAACAAGGGAAATTAGGTCCCTGGGTGGGATTGAACCACCAACCTTTCGGTTAATAGCCAAACACACTAACCGATTGCGCCACAGAGACACTTTGCAAAAAGTGCCTACTGACAAAGGCTAATAAGCATACATCTGGAACGTTTCCTAGAAAAACATTAAAAAATCAATAATCTGGAGAGTTTTTGTAAGATGTTTCTTCCATCAACTAACGAATAAACACATTGGTACTTTCCCATGATGAGTGAGTGCTTCAGGATCTCTTGCACTTACATGTGCAGCAGAGTACTGCAATGGAAGCATGCTGGACCCATAACCCAGAGGTAGGCAGATTGAAACTATCCTTTGCTATATGCATTTTTTTTGTTAATTTAAGTAATCAAAACTGGGATTGATATTTTTGCTCTTTTATTTTTACTTTAAGTACAATAACTTTTACCATTTTAATTTGTTTTAATAGTATATTGACAGTATAGTTTTCTTTCAAAAATCCACTTAATTTTCTTTACCCTGTTATTAAAATGGTAATTGACAAAAAAAACTACATTGTCACCAGAAGAGCAATACAAAATGTACAAGTGATATATTAAAATCATCTTTCCAGCTTGAATTTCAATGATGCATTGGGGCAACAATTTTGTGAGAAACATCTTCACCCTTAAATAAAGATTTTCGTAATTCCTTACCTGTGTGCTAATTAGATATCACCTTGTTTTCACATTAAACAGACTTCCACATGAGAAAGCAGCAAGGATGCAGTGGCGTTAATGTTTCCTGGTGTCAACCTGTATTATTTCAGTAGACATTGAAATGAGGATGCATCTTGCTGCCTTTCCAATGAAGCAAGTTTAATTTAGTAATAGGTGAAAAACCATCCCTACAAAGGTGTTAATCAGAGACTTGGCTTTGTGGACACTTTTCAGAGAACAAATTTGTTAGCATAAAAATAAAGCAAGAAAATTAAGAGCTGTTTAATCACTCAATTGGATTTTCTGCCAGCATATTTTTTTTCTCTGCAAACCACTGCTAAATTGTGCTTCCTAGCTGTTTTTATAAAATCACTGAATCAAATCTAACTCTGATTACATCAGAGAAGGCCAGGTACCCTACACAATAAGAGGGGGTTTGAAATTTTGACTTGTCTTCTTAAATATCACCAAAATCTGATAACAAGGTCAATTACGTCCCTGGGTGGGATTGAACCACCAACCTTTTGGTTAATAGCCGTACACACTAACTGATTGCGCCACAGAGACACTTTGCAAACAGTACATACTGACAAAGGCTAATAAGCATTCATCTAAAACGTTTCCTAGAAAAACTTAATAAAGTCAATAATCTGGAGAGTTTTTGTAAGATGTTTCTTCTATCAACCAACGAAGAAACACATTGGTACTTTCCCATGATGAGTGAGTGCTTCAGGATCTCTTGCACTTACATGTGCAGCAGAGTACAGCAATGGAAGCATGCTGGGCCCATAACCCAGAGGTAGGCAGATTGAAACTATCCTCTGCTATATGCATTTTTTTGTTTGTTAATTAAAGTATTCCAAAACTGGGATTGATATTTTGGCTCTTTTATTTTTACTTTAAGTACAATAACTTTTACCATTTTAATTTGTTTTAATAGTATATTGACAGTATTGTTTTCTTTCAAAAATCCACTTCATTTTCTTTACCCTATTATTAAAATGGTAATTGACAAAAACAAACTACATTGTCACCAGAAGAGCAATACAAAATGTACAAGTGATATATTAAAATCATCTTTCCAGCTTGAATTTCAATGATGCATTGGGGCAACGATTTTGTGAGAAACATCTTCACCCTTAAATAAAGATTTTCTTAATTCCTTACCTGTGTGCTAATTAGATATCACCTTGTTTTCATATTAAACAGACTTCCACATGAGAAAACAGCAAGGATGCAGTGGCGTTAATGTTTCCTGGTGTCAACTTGTATTATTTCAGTAGACATTGAAATGAGGATGCATCTTGCTGCCTTTCCAATGAAGCAAGTTTAATTTAGTAATAGGTGAAAAACCATCCTTACAAAGGTGTTAATCAGAGACTTGGCTTTGTGGACACTTTTCAGAGAACAAATTTGTTAGCATAAAAATAAAGCCAGAAAATGAAGAGCTGTTTAATCACTCAATTGGATTTTTCTGCCAGCATATTTTTTTTCTCTGCAACCCACTGCTAAATTGTGCTTCCTAGCTGTTTTTATAAAATCACTGAATCAAATCTAACTCTGATTACATCAGAGAAGGCCAGGTACCCTACACCGTAACAGGGGGTTTGAAATTTTGACTTGTCTACTTAAAGATCACCAAAATCTGATAACAAGGGAAATTAGGTCCCTGGGTGGGATTGAACCACCAACCTTATGGTTAATAGCCGTACATACTAACTGATTGCGCCACAGAGACATTTTGCAAAAGTCCATACTGACAAAGGCTAATAAGCATTCATCTAAAACGTTTCCTAGAAAAACTTTAAAAAGTCAATAATCTGGAGAGTTTTTGTAAGATGTTTCTTCCATCAACCAACGAAGAAACACATTGGTACTTTCCCATGATGAGTGAGTGCTTCAGGATCTCTTGCACTTACATGTGCAGCAGAGTACTGCAATGGAAGCATGATAGGCCCATAACCCAGAGGTAGGCAGATTGAAACTATCCTCTGCTATATGCATTTTTTTTTGTTAATTAAAGTAATCCAAAACAGGGATTGATATTTTGTCTCTTTTATTTTTACTTAAAGTACAATAACTTTTACCATTTTAATTTGTTTTAATAGTATATTGACAGTATTGTTTTCTTTCAAAAATCCACTTCATTTTCTTTACCCTATTATTAAAATGGTAATTGACAAAAACAAACTACATTGTCACCAGAAGAGCAATACAAAATGTACAAGTGATATATTAAAATCATCTTTCCAGCTTGAATTTCAATGATGCATTGGGTCAACAAATTTGTGAGAAACATCTTCACCCTTAAATAAAGATTTTCTTAATTCCTTACCTGTGTGCTAATTAGATATCACCTTGTTTTCACATTAAACAGACTTCCACATGAGAAAGCAGCAAGGAAGCAGTGGCGTTAATGTTTCCTGGTGTCAACTTGTATTATTTCAGTAGACATTGAAATGAGGATGCATCTTGCTGCCTTTCCAATGAAGCAAGTTTAATTTAGTAATAGGTGAAAAACCATCCTTACAAAGGTGTTAATCAGAGACTTGGCTTTGTGGACACTTTTCAGAGAACAAATTTGTTAGCATAAAAATAAAGCCAGAAAATGAAGAGCTGTTTAATCACTCAATTGGATTTTTCTGCCAGCATATTTTTTTTCTCTGCAACCCACTGCTAAATTGTGCTTCCTAGCTGTTTTTTTTATAAAATCACTGAATCAAATCTAACTCTGATTACATCAGAGAAGGCCATGTACCCTACACCATAAGAGGGGGTTTGAAATTTTGACTTGTCTACTTAAATATCACCAAAATCTGATCACAAGTTTAATTAGGTCCCTGGGTGGGATTGAACCACCAACCTTTCGGTTAATAGCCGAACACACTAACCGATTGCGCCACAGAGACACTTTGCGAAAAGTGCCTACTGACAAAGGCTAATAAGCATACATCTAGAACGTTTCCTAGAAAAACATTAAAAAATCAATAATCTGGAGAGTTTTTGTAAGATGTTTCTTCCATCAACTAACGAATAAACACATTGGTACTTTCCCATGATGAGTGAGTGCTTCAGGATCTCTTGCACTTACATGTGCAGCAGAGTACTGCAATGGAAGCATGCTGGACCCATAACCCAGAGGTAGGCAGATTGAAACTATCCTTTGCTATATGCATTTTTTTGTTAATTTAAGTAATCAAAACTGGGATTGATATTTTTGCTCTTTTATTTTTACTTAAAGTACAATAACTTTTACCATTTTAATTTGTTTTAATAGTATATTGACAGTATAGTTTTCTTTCAAAAATCCACTTAATTTTCTTTACCCTGTTATTAAAATGGTAATTGACAAAAAAAACTACATTGTCACCAGAAGAGCAATACAAAATGTACAAGTGATATATTAAAATCATCTTTCCAGCTTGAATTTCAATGATGCATTGGGGCAACAATTTTGTGAGAAACATCTTCAAGTAGTGGTGATCTTTAAGTAGACAAGTCAAATTTCATACCCCCTGTTATTGTGTAGGGTACCTGGCCTTCTCTGATGTTATCAGAGTTAGATTTGATTCAGTGATTTTATAAAAAAAGCTAGGAAGCACAATTTAGCAGTGGGTTGTAGAGAAAAAGAAATATGCTGGCAGAAAAATCCAATTGAGTGATTAAACAGCTCTTCATTTTCTGGCTTTATTTTTATGCTAACAAATTTGTTCTCTGAAAAGTGTCCACAAAGTAAAGTCTCTGATTAACACCTTTGTAGGGATGGTTTTTCACCTATTACTAAATTAAACTTGCTTCATTGGAAAGGCAGCAAGATGCATCCTCATTTCAATGTCTACTGAAATAATACAGGTTGACACCAGGAAACATTAACGCCACTGCATCCTTGCTGCTTTCTCATGTGGAAGTCTGTTTAATGTGAAAACAAGGTGAAATCTAATTAGCACACAGGTAAGGAATTAAGAAAATCTTTATTTAAGGGTGAAGATGTTTCTCACAAAATCGTTGCCCCAATGCATCATTGAAATTCAAGCTGGAAAGATGATTTTAATATATCACTTGTACATTTTGTATTGCTCTTCTGGTGACAATGTAGTTTGTTTTTGTCAATTACCATTTTAATAATAGGGTAAAGAAAATGAAGTGGATTTTTGAAAGAAAACAATACTGTCAATATACTATTAAAACAAATTAAAATGGTAAGAGTTATTGTACTTTAAGTAAAAATAAAAGAGCCAAAATATCAATCCCAGTTTTGGATTACTTTAATTAACAAAAAAAATGCATATAGCAGAGGATAGTTTCAATCTGCCTACCTCTGGGTTATGGGCCCAGCATGCTTCCATTGCTGTACTCTGCTGCACACGTACGTGCAAGAGATCCTGAAGCACTCACTCATCATGGGAAAGTACCAATGTGTTTCTTCGTTGGTTGATAGAAGAAACATCTTAAAAAAACTCTCCAGATTATTGACTTTTTTAAGTTTTTCTAGGAAACGTTTTAGATGAATGCTTATCAGCATTTGTCAGTATATACTTTTGCAAAGTGTCTCTGTGGCGCAATCAGTTAGTGTGTACGGCTATTAACCAAAAGGTTAGTGGTTCAATCCCACCCAGGGACGTAATTGACCTTGTGGTCAGATTTTGGTGATCTTTAAGTAGACAAGTCAAATTTCATACCCCCTGTTATTGTGTAGGGTACCTGGCCTTCTCTGATGTTATCAGAGTTAGATTTGATTCAGTGATTTTATAAAAAAAGCTAGGAAGCACAATTTAGCAGTGGGTTGCAGAGAAAAAAAATATGCTGGCAGAAAAATCCAATTGAGTGATTAAACAGCTCTTTATTTTCTGGCTTTATTTTTATGCTAACAAATTTGTTCTCTGAAAAGTGTCCACAAAGCCAAGTCTCTGATTAACACCTTTGTAAGGATGGTTTTTCACCTATTACTAAATTAAACTTGCTTCATTGGAAAGGCAGCAAGATGCATCCTCATTTCAATGTCTACTGAAATAATACAGGTTGACACCAGGAAACATTAACGCCACTGCATCCTTGCTGCTTTCTCATGTGGAAGTCTGTTTAATGTGAAAACAAGGTGATATCTAATTAGCACACAGGTAAGGAATTAAGAAAATCTTTATTTAAGGGTGAAGATGTTTCTCACAAAATCGTTGCCCCAATGCATCATTGAAATTCAAGCTGGAAAGATGATTTTAATATATCACTTGTACATTTTGTATTGCTCTTCTGGTGACAATGTAGTTTGTTTTTGTCAATTACCATTTTAATAATAGGGTAAAGAAAATGAAGTGGATTTTTGAAAGAAAACAATACTGTCAATATACTATTAAAACAAATTAAAATGGTAAAAGTTATTGTACTTAAAGTAAAAATAAAAGAGCCAAAATATCAATCCCAGTTTTGGAATACTTTAATTAACAAACAAAAAAATGCATATAGCAGAGGATAGTTTCAATCTGCCTACCTCTGGGTTATGGGCCCAGCATGCTTCCATTGCTGTACTCTGCTGCACATGTAAGTGCAAGAGATCCTGAAGCACTCACTCATCATGGGAAAGTACCAATGTGTTTCTTCGTTGGTTGATAGAAGAAACATCTTACAAAAACTCTCCAGATTATTGACTTTATTAAGTTTTTCTAGGAAACGTTTTAGATGAATGCTTATTAGCCTTTGTCAGTATGTACTGTTTGCAAAGTGTCTCTGTGGCGCAATCAGTTAGTGTGTACGGCTATTAACCAAAAGGTTGGTGGTTCAATCCCACCCAGGGACGTAATTGACCTTGTTATCAGATTTTGGTGATATTTAAGAAGACAAGTCAAAATTTCAAACCCCCTCTTATTGTGTAGGGTACCTGGCCTTCTCTGATGTAATCAGAGTTAGATTTGATTCAGTGATTTTATAAAAACAGCTAGGAAGCACAATTTAGCAGTGGTTTGCAGAGAAAAAAAATATGCTGGCAGAAAATCCAATTGAGTGATTAAACAGCTCTTAATTTTCTTGCTTTATTTTTATGCTAACAAATTTGTTCTCTGAAAAGTGTCCACAAAGCCAAGTCTCTGATTAACACCTTTGTAGGGATGGTTTTTCACCTATTACTAAATTAAACTTGCTTCATTGGAAAGGCAGCAAGATGCATCCTCATTTCAATGTCTACTGAAATAATACAGGTTGACACCAGGAAACATTAACGCCACTGCATCCTTGCTGCTTTCTCATGTGGAAGTCTGTTTAATGTGAAAACAAGGTGATATCTAATTAGCACACAGGTAAGGAATTACGAAAATCTTTATTTAAGGGTGAAGATGTTTCTCACAAAATTGTTGCCCCAATGCATCATTGAAATTCAAGCTGGAAAGATGATTTTAATATATCACTTGTACATTTTGTATTGCTCTTCTGGTGACAATGTAGTTTTTTTTGTCAATTACCATTTTAATAACAGGGTAAAGAAAATTAAGTGGATTTTTGAAAGAAAACTATACTGTCAATATACTATTAAAACAAATTAAAATGGTAAAAGTTATTGTACTTAAAGTAAAAATAAAAGAGCAAAAATATCAATCCCAGTTTTGATTACTTAAATTAACAAAAAAAATGCATATAGCAAATAATAGTTTCAATCTGCCTACCTCTGGGTTATGGGTCCAGCATGCTTCCATTGCAGTACTCTGCTGCACATGTAAGTGCAAGAGATCCTGAAGCACTCACTCATCATGGGAAAGTACCAATGTGTTTATTCGTTAGTTGATGGAAGAAACATCTTACAAAAACTCTCCAGATTATTGATTTTTTAATGTTTTTCTAGGAAACGTTCCAGATGTATGCTTATTAGCCTTTGTCAGTAGGCACTTTTTGCAAAGTGTCTCTGTGGCGCAATCGGTTAGTGTGTTTGGCTATTAACCGAAAGGTTGGTGGTTCAATCCCACCCAGGGACCTAATTTCCCTTGTTATCAGATTTTGGTGATCTTTAAGTAGACAAGTCAAAATTTCAAACCCCCTGTTACGGTGTAGGGTACCTGGCCTTCTCTGATGTAATCAGAGTTAGATTTGATTCAGTGATTTTATAAAAACAGCTAGGAAGCACAATTTAGCAGTGGGTTGCAGAGAAAAAAAATATGCTGGCAGAAAAATCCAATTGAGTGATTAAACAGCTCTTCATTTTCTGGCTTTATTTTTATGCTAACAAATTTGTTCTCTGAAAAGTGTCCACAAAGCCAAGTCTCTGATTAACACCTTTGTAAGGATGGTTTTTCACCTATTACTAAATTAAACTTGCTTCATTGGAAAGGCAGCAAGATGCATCCTCATTTCAATGTCTACTGAAATAATACAAGTTGACACCAGGAAACATTAACGCCACTGCATCCTTGCTGCTTTCTCATGTGGAAGTCTGTTTAATATGAAATCAAGGTGATATCTAATTAGCACACAGGTAAGGAATTAAGAAAATCTTTATTTAAGGGTGAAGATGTTTCTCACAAAATCGTTGCCCCAATGCATCATTGAAATTCAAGCTGGAAAGATGATTTTAATATATCACTTGTACATTTTGTATTGCTCTTCTGGTGACAATGTAGTTTGTTTTTGTCAATTACCATTTTAATAATAGGGTAAAGAAAATGAAGTGGATTTTTGAAAGAAAACAATACTGTCAATATACTATTAAAACAAATTAAAATGGTAAAAGTTATTGTACTTAAAGTAAAAATAAAAGAGCCAAAATTTCAATCCCAGTTTTGGAATACTTTAATTAACAAACAAAAAAATGCATATAGCAGAGGATAGTTTCAATCTGCCTACCTCTGGGTTATGGGCCCAGCATGCTTCCATTGCTGTACTCTGCTGCACATGTAAGTGCAAGAGATCCTGAAGCACTCACTCATCATGGGAAAGTACCAATGTGTTTCTTCGTTGGTTGATAGAAGAAACATCTTACAAAAACTCTCCAGATTATTGACTTTATTAAGTTTTTCTAGGAAACGTTTTAGATGAATGCTTATTAGCCTTTGTCAGTATGTACTGTTTGCAAAGTGTCTCTGTGGCGCAATCAGTTAGTGTGTACGGCTATTAACCAAAAGGTTGGTGGTTCAATCCCACCCAGGGACGTAATTGACCTTGTTATCAGATTTTGGTGATATTTAAGAAGACAAGTCAAAATTTCAAACCCCCTCTTATTGTGTAGGGTACCTGGCCTTCTCTGATGTAATCAGAGTTAGATTTGATTCAGTGATTTTATAAAAACAGCTAGGAAGCACAATTTAGCAGTGGTTTGCAGAGAAAAAAAATATGCTGGCAGAAAATCCAATTGAGTGATTAAACAGCTCTTAATTTTCTTGCTTTATTTTTATGCTAACAAATTTGTTCTCTGAAAAGTGTCCACAAAGCCAAGTCTCTGATTAACACCTTTGTAGGGATGGTTTTTCACCTATTACTAAATTAAACTTGCTTCATTGGAAAGGCAGCAAGATGCATCCTCATTTCAATGTCTACTGAAATAATACAGGTTGACACCAGGAAACATTAACGCCACTGCATCCTTGCTGCTTTCTCATGTGGAAGTCTGTTTAATGTGAAAACAAGGTGATATCTAATTAGCACACAGGTAAGGAATTACGAAAATCTTTATTTAAGGGTGAAGATGTTTCTCACAAAATTGTTGCCCCAATGCATCATTGAAATTCAAGCTGGAAAGATGATTTTAATATATCACTTGTACATTTTGTATTGCTCTTCTGGTGACAATGTAGTTTTTTTTGTCAATTACCATTTTAATAACAGGGTAAAGAAAATTAAGTGGATTTTTGAAAGAAAACTATACTGTCAATATACTATTAAAACAAATTAAAATGGTAAAAGTTATTGTACTTAAAGTAAAAATAAAAGAGCAAAAATATCAATCCCAGTTTTGATTACTTAAATTAACAAAAAAAATGCATATAGCAAAGGATAGTTTCAATCTGCCTACCTCTGGGTTATGGGTCCAGCATGCTTCCATTGCAGTACTCTGCTGCACATGTAAGTGCAAGAGATCCTGAAGCACTCACTCATCATGGGAAAGTACCAATGTGTTTATTCGTTAGTTGATGGAAGAAACATCTTACAAAAACTCTCCAGATTATTGATTTTTTAATGTTTTTCTAGGAAACGTTCCAGATGTATGCTTATTAGCCTTTGTCAGTAGGCACTTTTTGCAAAGTGTCTCTGTGGCGCAATCGGTTAGTGTGTTTGGCTATTAACCGAAAGGTTGGTGGTTCAATCCCACCCAGGGACCTAATTTCCCTTGTTATCAGATTTTGGTGATCTTTAAGTAGACAAGTCAAAATTTCAAACCCCCTGTTACGGTGTAGGGTACCTGGCCTTCTCTGATGTAATCAGAGTTAGATTTGATTCAGTGATTTTATAAAAACAGCTAGGAAGCACAATTTAGCAGTGGTTTGCAGAGAAAAAAAATATGCTGGCAGAAAAATCCAATTGAGTGATTAAACAGCTCTTTATTTTCTGGCTTTATTTTTATGCTAACAAATTTGTTCTCTGAAAAGTGTCCACAAAGCCAAGTCTCTGATTAACACCTTTGTAAGGATGGTTTTTCACCTATTACTAAATTAAACTTGCTTCATTGGAAAGGCAGCAAGATGCATCCTCATTTCAATGTCTACTGAAATAATACAGGTTGACACCAGGAAACATTAACGCCACTGCATCCTTGCTGCTTTCTCATGTGGAAGTCTGTTTAATGTGAAAACAAGGTGATATCTAATTAGCACACAGGTAAGGAATTAAGAAAATCTTTATTTAAGGGTGAAGATGTTTCTCACAAAATCGTTGCCCCAATGCATCATTGAAATTCAAGCTGGAAAGATGATTTTAATATATCACTTGTACATTTTGTATTGCTCTTCTGGTGACAATGTAGTTTGTTTTTGTCAATTACCATTTTAATAATAGGGTAAAGAAAATTAAGTGGATTTTTGAAAGAAAACAATACTGTCAATATACTATTAAAACAAATTAAAATGGTAAAAGTTATTGTACTTTAAGTAAAAATAAAAGAGCCAAAATATCAATCCCAGTTTTGGATTACTTTAATTAACAAACAAAAAAATGCATATAGCAGAGGATAGTTTCAATCTGCCTACCTCTGGGTTATGGGCCCAGCATGCTTCCATTGCTGTACTCTGCTGCACATGTAAGTGCAAGAGATCCTGAAGCACTCACTCATCATGGGAAAGTACCAATGTGTTTCTTCGTTGGTTGATAGAAGAAACATCTTACAAAAACTCTCCAGATTATTGACTTTTTTAAGTTTTTCTAGGAAACGTTTTAGATGAATGCTTATTAGCATTTGTCAGTATGTACTTTTGCAAAGTGTCTCTGTGGCGCAATCAGTTAGTGTGTACAGCTATTAACCAAAAGGTTGGTGGTTCAATCCCACCCAGGGACGTACTTGACCTTGTTATCAGATTTTGGTGATCTTTAAGTAGACAAGTCAAATTTCATACCCCCTGTTATGGTGTAGGGTACCTGGCCTTCTCTGATGTAATCAGAGTTAGATTTGATTAAGTGATTTTATAAAAACATCTAGGAAGCACAATTTAGCAGTGGGTTGCAGAGAAAAAGAAATATGCTGGCAAAAAAATCAAATTGCGTGATTAAACAGCTCTTCATTTTCTGGCTTTATTTTTATGCTAACAAATTTGTTCTCTGAAAAGTGTCCACAAAGCCAAGTCTCTGATTAACACCTTTGTAGGGATGGTTTTTCACCTATTACTAAATTAAACTTGCTTCATTGGAAAGGCAGCAAGATGTATCCTCATTTCAATGTCTACTGAAATAATACAGGTTGACACCAGGAAACATTAACGCCACTGCATCCTTGCTGCTTTCTCATGTGGAAGTCTGTTTAATGTGAAAACAAGGTGATATCTAATTAGCACACAGGTAAGGAATTAAGAAAATCTTTATTTAAGGGTGAAGATGTTTCTCACAAAATTGTTGACCCAATGCATCATTGAAATTCAAGCTGGAAAGATGATTTTAATATATCACTTGTACATTTTGTATTGCTCTTCTGGTGACAATGTAGTTTGTTTTTGTCAATTACCATTTTAATAACAGGGTAAAGAAAATGAAGTGGATTTTTGAAAGAAAACAATACTGTCAATATACTATTAAAACAAATTAAAATGGTAAAAGTTATTGTACTTTAAGTAAAAATAAAAGAGACAAAATATCAATCCCAGTTTTGGATTACTTTAATTAACAAAAAAAAATGCATATAGCAGAGGATAGTTTCAATCTGCCTACCTCTGGGTTATGGGCCCAGCATGCTTCCATTGCAGTACTCTGCTGCACATGTAAGTGCAAGAGATCCTGAAGCACTCACTCATCATGGGAAAGTACCAATGTGTTTCTTCGTTGGTTGATGGAAGAAATATCTTACAAAAACTCTCCAGATTATTGACTTTTTAAAGTTTTTCTAGGAAACGTTTTAGATGAATGCTTATTAGCCTTTGTCAGTATGGACTTTTGCAAAGTGTCTCTGTGGCGCAATCAGTTAGTATGTACGGCTATTAACCATAAGGTTGGTGGTTCAATCCCACCCAGGGACCTAATTGACCTTGTTATCAGATTTTGGTGAACTTTAAGTAGACAAGTCAAATTTCATACCCCCTGTTATTGTGTAGGGTACCTGGCCTTCTCTGATGTTATCAGAGTTAGATTTGATTCAGTGATTTTATAAAAAAAGCTAGGAAGCACAATTTAGCAGTGGGTTGCAGAGAAAAAAAATATGCTGGCAGAAAAATCCAATTGAGTGATTAAACAGCTCTTTATTTTCTGGCTTTATTTTTATGCTAACAAATTTGTTCTCTGAAAAGTGTCCACAAAGCCAAGTCTCTGATTAACACCTTTGTAAGGATGGTTTTTCACCTATTACTAAATTAAACTTGCTTCATTGGAAAGGCAGCAAGATGCATCCTCATTTCAATGTCTACTGAAATAATACAGGTTGACACCAGGAAACATTAACGCCACTGCATCCTTGCTGCTTTCTCATGTGGAAGTCTGTTTAATGTGAAAACAAGGTGATATCTAATTAGCACACAGGTAAGGAATTAAGAAAATCTTTATTTAAGGGTGAAGATGTTTCTCACAAAATCGTTGCCCCAATGCATCATTGAAATTCAAGCTGGAAAGATGATTTTAATATATCACTTGTACAGTTTGTATTGCTCTTCTGGTGACAATGTAGTTTGTTTTTGTCAATTACCATTTTAATAATAGGGTAAAGAAAATGAAGTGGATTTTTGAAAGAAAACAATACTGTCAATATACTATTAAAACAAATTAAAATGGTAAAAGTTATTGTACTTTAAGTAAAAATAAAAGAGCCAAAATATCAATCCCAGTTTTGGAATACTTTAATTAACAAACAAAAAAATGCATATAGCAGAGGATAGTTTCAATCTGCCTACCTCTGGGTTATGGGCCCAGCATGCTTCCATTGCTGTACTCTGCTGCACATGTAAGTGCAAGAGATCCTGAAGCACTCACTCATCATGGGAAAGTACCAATGTGTTTCTTCGTTGGTTGATAGAAGAAACATCTTTATTTAGGGGTGAAGATGTTTCTCACAAAATTGTTGCCCCAATGCATCATTGAAATTCAAGCTGGAAAGATGATTTTAATATATCACTTGTACATTTTGTATTGCTCTTCTGGTGACAATGTAGTTTTTTTTGTCAATTACCATTTTAATAACAGGGTAAAGAAAATTAAGTGGATTTTTGAAAGAAAACTATACTGTCAATATACTATTAAAACAAATTAAAATGGTAAAAGTTATTGTACTTTAAGTAAAAATAAAAGAGCAAAAATATCAATCCCAGTTTTGATTACTTAAATTAACAAAAAAAATGCATATAGCAAAGGATAGTTTCAATCTGCCTACCTCTGGGTTATGGGTCCAGCATGCTTCCATTGCAGTACTCTGCTGCACATGTAAGTGCAAGAGATCCTGAAGCACTCACTCATCATGGGAAAGTACCAATGTGTTTATTCGTTAGTTGATGGATGAAACATCTTACAAAAACTCTCCAGATTATTGATTTTTTAATGTTTTTCTAGGAAACGTTCCAGATGTATGCTTATTAGCCTTTGTCAGTAGGCACTTTTTGCAAAGTGTCTCTGTGGCGCAATCGGTTAGTGTGTTTGGCTATTAACCGAATACCCCCTGTTATTGTGTAGGGTACCTGGCCTTCTCTGATGTTATCAGAGTTAGATTTGATTCAGTGATTTTATAAAAAAAGCTAGGAAGCACAATTTAGCAGTGGGTTGCAGAGAAAAAAAATATGCTGGCAGAAAAATCCAATTGAGTGATTAAACAGCTCTTTATTTTCTGGCTTTATTTTTATGCTAACAAATTTGTTCTCTGAAAAGTGTCCACAAAGCCAAGTCTCTGATTAACACCTTTGTAAGGATGGTTTTTCACCTATTACTAAATTAAACTTGCTTCATTGGAAAGGCAGCAAGATGCATCCTCATTTCAATGTCTACTGAAATAATACAGGTTGACACCAGGAAACATTAACGCCACTGCATCCTTGCTGCTTTCTCATGTGGAAGTCTGTTTAATGTGAAAACAAGGTGATATCTAATTAGCACACAGGTAAGGAATTAAGAAAATCTTTATTTAAGGGTGAAGATGTTTCTCACAAAATCGTTGCCCCAATGCATCATTGAAATTCAAGCTGGAAAGATGATTTTAATATATCACTTGTACAGTTTGTATTGCTCTTCTGGTGACAATGTAGTTTGTTTTTGTCAATTACCATTTTAATAATAGGGTAAAGAAAATGAAGTGGATTTTTGAAAGAAAACAATACTGTCAATATACTATTAAAACAAATTAAAATGGTAAAAGTTATTGTACTTTAAGTAAAAATAAAAGAGCCAAAATATCAATCCCAGTTTTGGAATACTTTAATTAACAAACAAAAAAATGCATATAGCAGAGGATAGTTTCAATCTGCCTACCTCTGGGTTATGGGCCCAGCATGCTTCCATTGCTGTACTCTGCTGCACATGTAAGTGCAAGAGATCCTGAAGCACTCACTCATCATGGGAAAGTACCAATGTGTTTCTTCGTTGGTTGATAGAAGAAACATCTTACAAAAACTCTCCAGATTATTGACTTTATTAAGTTTTTCTAGGAAACGTTTTAGATGAATGCTTATTAGCCTTTGTCAGTATGTACTTTTGCAAAGTGTCTCTGTGGCGCAATCAGTTAGTGTGTACGGCTATTAACCAAAAGGTTGGTGGTTCAATCCCACCCAGGGACGTAATTGACCTTGTTATCAGATTTTGGTGATATTTAAGTAGACAAGTCAAAATTTCAAACCCCCTCTTATTGTGTAGGGTACCTGGCCTTCTCTGATGTAATCAGAGTTAGATTTGATTCAGTGATTTTATAAAAACAGCTAGGAAGCACAATTTAGCAGTGGTTTGCAGAGAAAAAAAATATGCTGGCATAAAAATCCAATTGAGTGATTAAACAGCTCTTAATTTTCTTGCTTTATTTTTATGCTAACAAATTTGTTCTCTGAAAAGTGTCCACAAAGCCAAGTCTCTGATTAACACCTTTGTAGGGATGGTTTTTCACCTATTACTAAATTAAACTTGCTTCATTGGAAAGGCAGCAAGATGCATCCTCATTTCAATGTCTACTGAAATAATACAGGTTGACACCAGGAAACATTAACGCCACTGCATCCTTGCTGCTTTCTCATGTGGAAGTCTGTTTAATGTGAAAACAAGGTGATATCTAATTAGCACACAGGTAAGGAATTACGAAAATCTTTATTTAAGGGTGAAGATGTTTCTCACAAAATTGTTGCCCCAATGCATCATTGAAATTCAAGCTGGAAAGATGATTTTAATATATCACTTGTACATTTTGTATTGCTCTTCTGGTGACAATGTAGTTTTTTTTGTCAATTACCATTTTAATAACAGGGTAAAGAAAATTAAGTGGATTTTTGAAAGAAAACTATACTGTCAATATACTATTAAAACAAATTAAAATGGTAAAAGTTATTGTACTTTAAGTAAAAATAAAAGAGCAAAAATATCAATCCCAGTTTTGATTACTTAAATTAACAAAAAAAATGCATATAGCAAAGGATAGTTTCAATCTGCCTACCTCTGGGTTATGGGTCCAGCATGCTTCCATTGCAGTACTCTGCTGCACATGTAAGTGCAAGAGATCCTGAAGCACTCACTCATCATGGGAAAGTACCAATGTGTTTATTCGTTAGTTGATGGAAGAAACATCTTACAAAAACTCTCCAGATTATTGATTTTTTAATGTTTTTCTAGGAAACGTTCTAGATGTATGCTTATTAGCCTTTGTCAGTAGGCACTTTTTGCAAAGTGTCTCTGTGGCGCAATCGGTTAGTGTGTTCGGCTATTAACCGAAAGGTTGGTGGTTCAATCCCACCCAGGGACCTAATTTAACTTGTGATCAGATTTTGGTGATATTTAAGTAGACAAGTCAAAATTTCAAACCCCCTCTTATGGTGTAGGGTACATGGCCTTCTCTGATGTAATCAGAGTTAGATTTGATTCAGTGATTTTATAAAAAAAACAGCTAGGAAGCACAATTTAGCAGTGGGTTGCAGAGAAAAAAAATATGCTGGCAGAAAAATCCAATCGAGTGATTAAACAGCTCTTCATTTTCTGGCTTTATTTTTATGCTAACAAATTTGTTCTCTGAAAAGTGTCCACAAAGCCAAGTCTCTGATTAACACCTTTGTAAGGATGGTTTTTCACCTATTACTAAATTAAACTTGCTTCATTGGAAAGGCAGCAAGATGCATCCTCATTTCAATGTCTACTGAAATAATACAAGTTGACACCAGGAAACATTAACGCCACTGCTTCCTTGCTGCTTTCTCATGTGGAAGTCTGTTTAATGTGAAAACAAGGTGATATCTAATTAGCACACAGGTAAGGAATTAAGAAAATCTTTATTTAAGGGTGAAGATGTTTCTCACAAATTTGTTGACCCAATGCATCATTGAAATTCAAGCTGGAAAGATGATTTTAATATATCACTTGTACATTTTGTATTGCTCTTCTGGTGACAATGTAGTTTGTTTTTGTCAATTACCATTTTAATAATAGGGTAAAGAAAATGAAGTGGATTTTTGAAAGAAAACAATACTGTCAATATACTATTAAAACAAATTAAAATGGTAAAAGTTATTGTACTTTAAGTAAAAATAAAAGAGACAAAATATCAATCCCAGTTTTGGATTACTTTAATTAACAAAAAAAAATGCATATAGCAGAGGATAGTTTCAATCTGCCTACCTCTGGGTTATGGGCCCATCATGCTTCCATTGCAGTACTCTGCTGCACATGTAAGTGCAAGAGATCCTGAAGCACTCACTCATCATGGGAAAGTACCAATGTGTTTCTTCGTTGGTTGATGGAAGAAACATCTTACAAAAACTCTCCAGATTATTGACTTTTTAAAGTTTTTCTAGGAAACGTTTTAGATGAATGCTTATTAGCCTTTGTCAGTATGGACTTTTGCAAAATGTCTCTGTGGCGCAATCAGTTAGTATGTACGGCTATTAACCATAAGGTTGGTGGTTCAATCCCACCCAGGGACCTAATTTCCCTTGTTATCAGATTTTGGTGATCTTTAAGTAGACAAGTCAAAATTTCAAACCCCCTGTTACGGTGTAGGGTACCTGGCCTTCTCTGATGTAATCAGAGTTAGATTTGATTCAGTGATTTTATAAAAACAGCTAGGAAGCACAATTTAGCAGTGGGTTGCAGAGAAAAAAAATATGCTGGCAGAAAAATCCAATTGAGTGATTAAACAGCTCTTCATTTTCTGGCTTTATTTTTATGCTAACAAATTTGTTCTCTGAAAAGTGTCCACAAAGCCAAGTCTCTGATTAACACCTTTGTAAGGATGGTTTTTCACCTATTACTAAATTAAACTTGCTTCATTGGAAAGGCAGCAAGATGCATCCTCATTTCAATGTCTACTGAAATAATACAAGTTGACACCAGGAAACATTAACGCCACTGCATCCTTGCTGCTTTCTCATGTGGAAGTCTGTTTAATATGAAAACAAGGTGATATCTAATTAGCACACAGGTAAGGAATTAAGAAAATCTTTATTTAAGGGTGAAGATGTTTCTCACAAAATCGTTGCCCCAATGCATCATTGAAATTCAAGCTGGAAAGATGATTTTAATATATCACTTGTACATTTTGTATTGCTCTTCTGGTGACAATGTAGTTTGTTTTTGTCAATTACCATTTTAATAATAGGGTAAAGAAAATGAAGTGGATTTTTGAAAGAAAACAATACTGTCAATATACTATTAAAACAAATTAAAATGGTAAAAGTTGTTGTACTTTAAGTAAAAATAAAAGAGCCAAAATATCAATCCCAGTTTTGGATTACTTTAATTAACAAAAAAAAATGCATATAGCAGAAGATAGTTTCAATCTGCCTACCTCTGGGTTATGGGCCCAGCATGCTTCCATTGCTGTACTCTGCTGCACATGTAAGTGCAAGAGATCCTGAAGCACTCACTCATCATGGGAAAGTACCAATGTGTTTCTTCGTTGGTTGATGGAAGAAACATCTTACAAAAACTCTCCAGATTATTGACTTTTTAAAGTTTTTCTAGGAAACGTTTTAGATGAATGCTTATTAGCCTTTGTCAGTATGTACTTTTGCAAAGTGTCTCTGTGGCGCAATCAGTTAGTATGTACGGCTATTAACCAAAAGGTTGGTGGTTCAATCCCACCCAGGGACCTAATTGACCTTGTTATCAGATTTTGGTGATTTCTAAGTAGACAAGTCAAAATTTCAAACCCCCTGTTATGGTGTAGGGTACCTGGCCTTCTCTGATGTAATCAGAGTTAGATTTGATTCAGTGATTTTATAAAAACAGCTAGGAAGCACAATTTAGCAGTGGTTTGCAGAGAAAAAAAATATGCTGGCAGAAAAATCCAATTGAGTGATTAAACAGCTCTTTATTTTCTGGCTTTATTTTTATGCTAACAAATTTGTTCTCTGAAAAGTGTCCACAAAGCCAAGTCTCTGATTAACACCTTTGTAAGGATGGTTTTTCACCTATTACTAAATTAAACTTGCTTCATTGGAAAGGCAGCAAGATGCATCCTCATTTCAATGTCTACTGAAATAATACAGGTTGACACCAGGAAACATTAACGCCACTGCATCCTTGCTGCTTTCTCATGTGGAAGTCTGTTTAATGTGAAAACAAGGTGATATCTAATTAGCACACAGGTAAGGAATTAAGAAAATCTTTATTTAAGGGTGAAGATGTTTCTCACAAAATCGTTGCCCCAATGCATCATTGAAATTCAAGCTGGAAAGATGATTTTAATATATCACTTGTACATTTTGTATTGCTCTTCTGGTGACAATGTAGTTTGTTTTTGTCAATTACCATTTTAATAATAGGGTAAAGAAAATTAAGTGGATTTTTGAAAGAAAACAATACTGTCAATATACTATTAAAACAAATTAAAATGGTAAAAGTTATTGTACTTTAAGTAAAAATAAAAGAGCCAAAATATCAATCCCAGTTTTGGATTACTTTAATTAACAAACAAAAAAATGCATATAGCAGAGGATAGTTTCAATCTGCCTACCTCTGGGTTATGGGCCCAGCATGCTTCCATTGCTGTACTCTGCTGCACATGTAAGTGCAAGAGATCCTGAAGCACTCACTCATCATGGGAAAGTACCAATGTGTTTCTTCATTGGTTGATAGAAGAAACATCTTACAAAAACTCTCCAGATTATTGACTTTTTTAAGTTTTTCTAGGAAACGTTTTAGATGAATGCTTATTAGCATTTGTCAGTATGGACTTTTGCAAAGTGTCTCTGTGGCGCAATCAGTTAGTGTGTACGGCTATTAATCAAAAGGTTGGTGGTTCAATTCCACCCAGGGACGTACTTGACCTTGTTATCAGATTTTGGTGATCTTTAAGTAGACAAGTCAAATTTCATACCCCCTGTTATGGTGTAGGGTACCTGGCCTTCTCTGATGTAATCAGAGTTAGATTTGATTCAGTGATTTTATAAAAACATCTAGGAAGCACAATTTAGCAGTGGGATGCAGAGAAAAAGAAATATGCTGGCAAAAAAATCAAATTGCGTGATTAAACAGCTCTTCATTTTCTGGCTTTATTTTTATGCTAACAAATTTGTTCTCTGAAAAGTGTCCACAAAGCCAAGTCTCTGATTAACACCTTTGTAGGGATGGTTTTTCACCTATTACTAAATTAAACTTGCTTCATTGGAAAGGCAGCAAGATGTATCCTCATTTCAATGTCTACTGAAATAATACAGGTTGACACCAGGAAACATTAACGCCACTGCATCCTTGCTGCTTTCTCATGTGGAAGTCTGTTTAATGTGAAAACAAGGTGATATCTAATTAGCACACAGGTAAGGAATTAAGAAAATCTTTATTTAAGGGTGAAGATGTTTCTCACAAAATTGTTGACCCAATGCATCATTGAAATTCAAGCTGGAAAGATGATTTTAATATATCACTTGTACATTTTGTATTGCTCTTCTGGTGACAATGTAGTTTGTTTTTGTCAATTACCATTTTAATAATAGGGTAAAGAAAATGAAGTGGATTTTTGAAAGAAAACAATACTGTCAATATACTATTAAAACAAATTAAAATGGTAAAAGTTATTGTACTTTAAGTAAAAATGAAAGAGACAAAATATCAATCCCAGTTTTGGATTACTTTAATTAACAAAAAAAAAATGCATATAGCAGAGGATAGTTTCAATCTGCCTACCTCTGGGTTATGGGCCCAGCATGCTTCCATTGCAGTACTCTGCTGCACATGTAAGTGCAAGAGATCCTGAAGCACTCACTCATCATGGGAAAGTACCAATGTGTTTCTTCGTTGGTTGATGGAAGAAACATCTTACAAAAACTCTCCAGATTATTGACTTTTTAAAGTTTTTCTA
This sequence comes from Pseudophryne corroboree, assembly GCF_028390025.1. Taxonomy (NCBI): domain Eukaryota; kingdom Metazoa; phylum Chordata; class Amphibia; order Anura; family Myobatrachidae; genus Pseudophryne; species Pseudophryne corroboree. The sequence continues at coordinate 185,635 of NW_026970106.1, forward strand.
GGAAACGTTTTAGATGAATGCTTATTAGCCTTTGTCAGTATGGACTTTCGCAAAGTGTCTCTGTGGCGCAATCAGTTAGTATGTACGGCTATTAACCATAAGGTTGGTGGTTCAATCCCACCCAGGGACCTAATTGACCTTGTTATCAGATTTTGGTGAACTTTAAGTAGACAAGTCAAAATTTCAAACTCCCTGTTATGGTGTAGGGTACCTGGCCTTCTCTGATGTAATCAGAGTTAGATTTGATTCAGTGATTTTATAAAAACAGCTAGGAAGCACAATTTAGCAGTGGGTTGCAGAGAAAAAAAATATGCTGGCAGAAAAATCCAATTGAGTGATTAAACAGCTCTTCATTTTCTGGCTTTATTTTTATGCTAACAAATTTGTTCTCTGAAAAGTGTCCACAAAGCCAAGTCTCTGATTAACACCTTTGTAAGGATGGTTTTTCACCTATTACTAAATTAAACTTTCTTCATTGGAAAGGCAGCAAGATGCATCCTCATTTCAATGGTAAGTCAACCTTCTTGCCCTATGTTCCCTGTCAACGGATGAAGACGCATCATTATCTACCGCAGTCATTTTGGCCCAATAGATATGCAAGAAGTTTAGATTCCCCTTTCTTTGCAGGTAGAGGAAGGAAAAGGAAGAGGTCTGTAGCCTCTTCAAGATCGCAGGACCAGAGATTGTCCTCTGCTTCTGCCAAATCCACTGCATGACACTGGGGCTTTCTTGCAGGAGCCCACACCAGTGGGGGCACGTCTAAAACTCTTCAGTCAGTTCTGGATTCATTCGGACCTGGACTCGTGGGTTTTACAAATAGTGTCCCAAGGGTACAAACTGGGGTTTCAAGACGTTCCCCCTCACCGATTGTTCAAATTGGCCTTATTCAGCAGGGAGAAGGTTTTTATTCAAGCCTCTTCGTGGTCCCGAAGCCGGACGGCTCAGTCAGACCAATCTTAAATCTGAAATCCCTCAATTTCTTCCTAAAGAAATTCAATTTCAAGATGGAATTTCTCAGGGCAGTGATCTCCAGTCCGGAGGACGGAGATTTCATGGTTTTGGTAGACATAAAGGATGCCTACTTACATGTTCCCATTTAGCCACTGCCTCAAGCTACCTAAGGTTTGCAATTCAGGATTGTCATTACCAATTTCAGACATTGCCGTTTGGTCTGTCCACGGCTCCGAGGATTTTCACCAGGGTGATGGCGGAAATTATGGTTCTCCTTCGCAAGCAAGGAGTCACAATTATCCCGTACTTGGATGATCTCCTGATAAAGGCGAGATCCAGGGACCAGTTGGTGCAAAACATTGCACTCTCCCTGACAGTTCTTCAACAACATGGTTGGCTCCTAAACTTGCCAAAATCGCAGTTGGTCCCAATGACGCGGTTGTTGTTTTTGGGAGTCATACTGTTAGGCGCCAGGGTCCGCTTGATGGTCTGCGCGGCCCGGCGCCTAGCAACTAGAGACGCCGTGCACGTACAGCCGCCGGCTCCCTAGCAACGCTAGACGCCGGGCGCGCTGAGCCGCACGGACCCTAGCAACGGGGACGCCACTGGCGGACCGCGTTCCCCGTTGCTAGGCTTTAGGAAATTAAGATATTCACCTGCTCTCTGGCCGTGCAGCAAGGCAGCTGCACGGCATTTATTCTAATCAGCCTTTAGCAGCTGATTGGAGGACTCCTTGTTAAATACACTCCCAGGGCTTCTCACAGACGCCGGTAATAGCTTCCTGCATGCTGCCCTTGTTTGCTGAGAGTCTGTTTCCAGTCCTGCTGTATCCGGTCATTCCAGTCCGCAGAAGTCCGGTATTCGGGAGTTGTCATCTCATCCCAAGAGGTCGTTTGGTTCCCTGGAGTCCTGACTGATCACCGTTTTATATCCAGTGGTGTTCGTGAGTTGCGGCTCTGCCGTGTGTTGCGGCTCAGCCGCTTTACCTTTTATATTTTGTGTTTGGAGCATTTGCGGAGGGTTCCGCTTCCACAAGTCCTCTCTGGTACTTGGCGGTGCCGGGTAGGAGAATTGGACAAGTGGATATTTTGGTTGTCCTTTTTCCTGGCGGTTTCTCCGCACATATTATAGTTTTGAGTTTGCTTAGCCCCTGGCCTGGTTGTTTAGTTAGAGGGCCTCTTGTTATCACCCTGTCTCAGGTTTCCCTTTGTCTCTCATTAAGACCGGGGGGCATCGAAGTTGGGCAGACATAATCCGCCCTTCAAACGCGGCTGCCAAGGGCTCAAGAAACCATAGTCTCGCAGGGGATTTCTGACAACACGGGTGAGACAACAGAGTTAGGGCGCAAGGGGCTATTTTCCTGTCCTGCTCCCTTCCCCAGCATTCCGTTCCAGTGCTCCAGTCCTTGCCATAAGATCTTCTCTGACCAGAGTGCTGGAATCATAACATTATTACCGGCCATACCAAAACTTAAAATTAAACGGGGTTTAATTTTTTCTCATTCAGTTTTGTGAGAGTTTATCGGCCTCATGAATCCAACAGGTTTAGGGCCAAATCCTGGTCAGCTCTTAGTCAGCCAGATTCAAGAACTTACTCAGATGGTTCAGGATCTTTCTCTTCGGGTGAAGTCGCAGGAAGATCTTTTGCGAGCTTCCCCAAGGGTAGTCCATGAACCAAAGATGCATTTGCCTGACCGTTTTTCTGGTGATAGAAAAGAGTTTTTTTAATTTTAAAGAATCCTGTAAACTTTATTTTCGTTTAAGACCGACTTCCTCGGGTACTGAATCTCAGCGGGTCGGGTTTATTATTTCTTTGCTCCAGGGGGATCCTCAGACCTGGGCATTTGGTTTAAGAGCAGAGGATCCGGCATTGTTGTCAATTGACGCTTTTTTTGAGTCTTTAGGGCTCTTGTATGATGACCCTGATAGAGAGGCGTCCGCTGAAAGTCAGTTGCGCGCTCTCAGACAGGGTAGAAATCCTGCAGAGGTTTATTGTACGGAGTTTCGCCGTTGGTCGAACGACTGTGGCTGGAATGACCCAGCCCTGCGCAGTCAGTTTCGCCTCGGCTTATCAGAGTCTATAAAAGACAGTCTCCTTCAGTACCCCGCTCCTGAGACTCTCGATAAACTCATGGAGCTTTCTATTAAGATTGATCGTCGTCTCAGAGAGCGGAGGGCTGAAAAAGGAGCACCTGTAAGGTCAAGTCCGTGTGTATATTCCATTCCTGAAGACGTAGAGGAGACCATGCAGATGGGTCTCTCCCGGCTGTCTCCTGAAGAAAGAGCCAGAAGGCAAAATTCTGGTCTTTGTCTGTACTGTGGGGGTAAGGGACATTTTGCTCGTAATTGTCCGAACAAGTCGGGAAACGCTTTGACCAGGTGAATTGTGAGGGGGTTCACCTAGGTCTGCAGCTTATCTCCTCGAATAACTCCCTTTTAGTCCCAGTTAAAGTTTCCTTTGGCAGCCTCAGTTCTTTGGTGTCGGCTTTTGTTGACAGTGGAGCTGCAGGAAACTTTATGGATTTAACTTGGGCTAAGGCCTTAGGCATTCCTCAGTTACCTTTGGGTAGGTGTGTCACCATGCATGGCTTAGATGGGAGTCCGCTGTCTAATGGGATTATTTCTCTCCGTACACCCCCTGTACTACTTACAGTAGGAGCTCTACATTCCGAGAAAATCGAGTTCTTTCTTACACATTGCCCAGCAGTTCCAGTTGTTCTGGGTCACCCTTGGCTGGCCTTTCATAATCCCACCATTGATTGGCGGTCGGGGGAGATTTCACATTGGGGTACTTTTTGTGATAAGGAATGTATCACGTTTCCAGTCAGAGTAGCAGCTATCATTCCAGAACTCATTCCGGTGGAATACCAGGAGTTTGCTGATGTTTTCTCCAAAGGCAATGCGGACATTCTGCCTCCCCATCGGCCTTATGATTGTGCTATTGAGTTAATTCCTGGTGCCGCATTGCCAAAGGGAAGATTATATGCATTATCCGGGCCAGAAACTGCGGCTATGAATGATTATGTAAAGGAGAGCCTTGAGAAAGGATTTATTAGACCATCAAAATCTCCTTTAAGTGCAGGCTTCTTCTTTGTGGAGAAAAAGGATGGCTCGCTTAGACCTTGCATTGATTTTAGAGCCCTGAATAAGATCTCAGTTAAAAACACCTATCCTTTGCCGTTGATTTCTGTACTCTTTGATCAGTTACGTTCTGCTGTGATTTTTTCTAAAATTGACCTTAGAGGAGCGTACAACCTCATCCGAATTAAATCTGGAGATGAGTGGAAAACGGCCTTCAGTACTCAGTTGGGTCACTACGAATACCTGGTGATGCCGTTCGGCCTGTCCAATGCTCCGGCAGTTTTTCAAGACCTCATTAACGATGTGCTCCGTGACTTCCTAGGGAAATTCGTGGTCGTTTACTTAGACGACATCCTGATTTTTTCTAAATCAATGGAACAACATGTTACCCAGGTGCGTCTGGTTCTTCAAAAGTTATGTGAGAATCATTTATATGCCAAGCTGGAGAAGTGTGAGTTTCATGTCACGGAAGTATCTTTTTTAGGGTACATAATTTCCCCTCAGGGATTTTCCATGGAACCAAAGAAACTCCAGGCCATCCTTAGTTGGGCGCAACCCACCAATTTAAAAGCAATTAAGCGTTTTTTAGGGTTTGCGAATTATTATAGGAGGTTCATTCATTCTTTTTCTGACCTGGTTGCTCCCATTGTAGCTCTGACAAAGAAAGGAGCGGATCCTACCAACTGGTCGCGTGAAGCTGAGTTGTCCTTCCGGGCCTTGAAACAAGCCTTTGTCTCGGCTCCAGTCCTCAGACATCCTAATCCGGAATTGCCCTTTGTGGTGGAGGTTGATGCCTCGGAGGTTGGAGTGGGGGCTATCCTTTCTCAAAAGGATCCGGAGTCTCTGGAGTTACATCCTTGTGCCTTTATGTCCAGGAAATTCTCCTCCGCTGAATCCAACTATGACGTTGGTAATCGGGAGTTACTGGCGGTAAAATGGGCTTTCGAGGAGTGGAGGCATTGGCTGGAGGGAGCAAAACATACTATTTCGGTATTGACTGACCATAAGAACCTGCAATAGATTGAATCAGCTAAGCGGCTTAATGCCCGGCAGGCACGTTGGGCATTATTTTTTACGCGTTTCAAATTTATAATCACTTTCAGGCCTGGTTCCAAGAATACTAAGGCTGATGCCCTGTCACATAGCTTTCTTCCGGTTCACAATAACAATCCTGTTACCCCCATACTTCCATCTTCGGTCATCTGGGCGGGCCTCACACAAGATTTATTTACCCAGTTAAAACAGCTTCAACACCAAGCTCCTAGAATTACTCCTGCTGGTCGTCTTTACGTCCCTGAGTTTTTGAGAGTTACTGTTTTAACGGAATTCCATGATAACAAAGTTTCAGGGCATCCAGGAGTCTCTAAGACATTGGAGTTAGTCTCTCGCTCAGTATGGTGGCCTGGTCTTTCTAAAGACGTCAAGGAATTTGTTTATTCATGTCAGGTTTGTGCACAGCATAAGGTTCCCCGTTCCTTGCCCATCGGGCAACTTATGCCCTTAAATGTTCCTCTCAGGCCGTGGTCTCATATTTCCATGGATTTTGTGGTTGACCTTCCCCTTTCAGCCGGATTCCGAGTCATATGGGTGGTAGTGGACCGTTTTAGTAAAATGGCTCATTTTATTGCTCTTCCCCGATTGCCTTCTGCCCAAGGGTTGGCAGTTTTGTTTCTCCGCCATGTATTCAGGCTTCATGGGTTGCCTACTGATATTGTTTCTGATCGGGGTCCACAATTCATCGCACAATTCTGGAAATGTTTTTGTGCCTCATTGAAGATGAAATTGTCGTTAACATCCGGTTACCACCCACAATCCAACGGGCAAACCGAACGAGTTAACCAATCATTGAAACAATATTTGCGCTTGTATTCAGCCAAACTCCAGAATGATTGGTCCGAGTTTCTTCCGTTGGCTGAATTTGCTTACAATAATTCTTGTCATTCCTCCACTAAAGAGTCTCCATTCTTTTCAGTTTTTGGTTTTCACCCCAGAGCTAATTCTTTTTTTCATCATTCCTCAGTCTCCTCGCTTACCTTAACCTCCCATCTCAGAGCCATTTGGAAAAAGGTGCACCTTGCTCTCAGAAAAGCGGCCTTTCGAGAGAAGAAATTTTCTGACAGGCTCCGACGTCCTTGCACTTTTAAGGTGGGAGATAGGGTGTGGTTGTCGACTCGCAACATCAGGCTTCGACAATCCTCAGCTAGACTGGGACCCAAATTTATTGGGCCATTTCTTATTATTAAAAGAGTCAACCCAGTTGCCTTTCGGTTACGTTTACCAAGATCTCTCAGGATTGGAAATACGTTTCATTGTTCCCTGTTGAAACAATACGTTTCTTCCAGTAGATTTCCTCGGAAGATCTCTCAGGGTAGATCTCCAGTGGATGTACAGGGACAACAGGAGTTCTTGGTAGAGAAGGTTCTCGATTCCAAATTGTCCCGGGATCGGCTGTATTTTCTGGTTCCCTGGAAAGGCTATGGTCCGGAGGAAAGGTCTTGGGTCCTGGATAAGGATCTTCATGCCCCGAGGCTCAAGAGGGCATTTTTTCGGGAATTTCCTCAGAAACCTGGCTTTAGGGGTTCCTTGACCCCTCCTCAAGGGGGGGGTACTGTTAGGCGCCGGGGTCCGCTTGATGGTCTGCGCGGCCCGGCGCCTAGCAACTAGAGATGCCGTGCACGTACAGCCGCCGGCTCCCTAGCAACGCTAGACGCCGGGCGCGCTGAGCCGCACGGACCCTAGCAACGGGGACGCCACTGGTGGACCGCGTTCCCCGTTGCTAGGCTTTAGGAAATTAAGATATTCACCTGTTCTCTGGCCGTGCAGCAAGGCAGCTGCACGGCATTTATTCTAATCAGCCTTTAGCAGCTGATTGGAGGACTCCTTGTTAAATACACTCCCAGGGCTTCTCACAGATGCCGGTAATAGCTTCCTGCATGCTGCCTTTGTTTGCTGAGAGTCTGTTTCCAGTCCTGCTGTATCCGGTCATTCCAGTCCGCAGAAGTCCGGTATTCGGGAGTTGTCATCTCATCCCAAGAGGTCGTTTGGTTCCCTGGAGTCCTGACTGATCACCGTTTTATATCCAGTGGTGTTCGTGAGTTGCGGCTCTGCCGTGTGTTGCGGCTCAGCCGCTTTACCTTTTATATTTTGTGTTTGGAGCATTTGCGGAGGGTTCCGCTTCCACAAGTCCTCTCTGGTACTCGGCGGTGCCGGGTAGGAGAATTGGACAAGTGGATATTTTGGTTGTCCTTTTTCCTGGCGGTTTCTCCGCACATATTATAGTTTTGAGTTTGCTTAGCCCCTGGCCTGGTTGTTTAGTTAGAGGGCCTCTTGTTATCACCCTGTCTCGGGTTTCCCTTTGTCTCTCATTAAGACCGGGGGGCATCGAAGTTGGGCAGACATAATCCGCCCTTCAAACGCGGCTGCCAAGGGCTCAAGAAACCATAGTCTCGCAGGGGATTTCTGACAACACGGGTGAGACAACAGAGTTAGGGCGCCAGGGGCTATTTTCCTGTCCTGCTCCCTTCCCCAGCATTCCGTTCCAGTGCTCCGGTCCTTGCCATAAGATCTTCTCTGACTAGAGTGCTGGAATCATAACACATACTGGACACAGAAGAGGTTTTCTTCCAGTGGAAAGGCTATGGAGTTCCAGAGTCTGGTCAAACAAATTCTGAAACCAGCAAGAGTGTTAATCCATCAATGCATTCAGTTGCTGGGGAAGATGGTTGTGGCCTACGAGGCCATTCAGTTTGGCAGGTTCCATGCCAGAGTGTTCCAGTGGGACCTGTTGGACAATTGGTCCGGATCCCACCTACACATGCACCGGAGGATAATCCTGTCTTCCAAGACCAGAATCTCACTCCATTGGTGGCTGCACAGTTCTCACCTCCTAGAGGGGCGATGGTTCGGGATCCAGGACTGGATCCTAGGGACCACAGATGCAACCCTCCGAGGCTGGGGAGCAGTCACACAGGGGGAAAACGTCCAAGGAAGATGGTCAAGTCAGGAAAGTTGTCTCCACATAAATGTTCTGGAGTTAAGGGCCATTTAATAACTGCAGACACAGTACACACTGGGACGGGTGCCCAGCATCCTCAACAGACTAAGAGAAAAGGATTTACCGGTAGGTATTAAAATCCTAGTTTCTCTAAAGTCCTAGAGGATGCTGGGGACTCCGTAAGGACCATGGGGATAGACGGGCTCCACAGAGTTCATGATCTTCACTGAGGTAGCGCACAGCACTGCAGCTGTGCGCCATTGCTCCCATACACCTCACATACTCCGGTCACTGTAAGGGTGCAGGGCGCAGGGGGGGCGCCCTGGGCAGCAATATAAACCTCTTTTTGGCAAAAATATAACATATATACAGCTGGGCACTGTATATATGTATGAGCCCCCACCAATTTTACAGTTTAAGCGGGACAGAAGCCCGCCGCCGAGGGGGCGGGGCTTCTCCCTCAGCACTCACCAGCGCCATTTTTTCTCCTCAGCACCGCTGAGAGGAAGCTCCCCGGACTCTCCCCTGCTTATACCACGGTAGAGAAGAGGGTTGAAAAGAGAGGGGGGGCACATAATTCGGCGCAAATTACATACAGCAGCGCTACTGGACAAACATTAAGTTACTGTGTTATTCCTGGGTTATATAGCGCTGGGGAGTGTGCTGGCATACTCTCTCTCTGTCTCTCCAAAGGGCCTTGTGGGGAAACTGTCTTCAGAAAAAGTATTCCCTGTGTGTGTGGTGTGTCGGTACACGTGTGTCGACATGTCTGAGGAAGAAGGCTATATTAGAGAGGAGCGGGAGCAAATTAATGTGGTGTCTCCGCTGACACCTGATTGGATGGATATGTGGAATGTTTTAAATGCTAGTGTAAACTCATTGTACAAAAGATTAGACAAGGCTGAAGCTTTGGGACAGTCAGGGACTCAACCCATGCCTGATCCTATGTTGCAGGGACTGTCAGGGTCTCATAAGCGCCCACTATCCCAGATTGTTGACACAGATACCGACACGGATTCTGACTCCAGTGTCGATTACGATGATGCAAAGTTACAGCCAAAATTGGCAAAATCCATTCGATATATGATTATGGCAATAAAAGATGTTTTGCACATCACAGAGGAACCCCCTGTCCCTGACAAGAGGGTACATATGTACAAGGGAAAGAAGCCTGAGGTAACCTTTGAGGGGGTCACACGAGCTGAACGAGTTATGTGAAAAAGCTTGGGAATCTCCAGATAAAAGACTGCAGATTTCCAAAAGGATTCTTATGGCGTATCCTTTTCCATCAACGGATAGGTTACGATGGAAATCCTCCCGTAGGATGGACAAAGCATTAACACGCACAGCTACAGTTGGAAAATCAAATTTTTTACCTTATGTTCCCTCACAGCATAAGAAAGCTCCGCATTATCAAATGCAGTCCTTTCGGTCACAAAGAAACAAGAAAGTGCGAGGTGCGTCCTTTCTTGCCAGAGGTAGGGGCAGAGGAATAAAGCTGCACAACACAGCTAGTTCCCAGGAACAGAAGTCCTCCCCGGCCTCTACAAAATCTACCTCATGACGCTGGGGCTCCACTGGCAGAGTCCGGCCCATGTGATGTCATGCAGCTGCTCTGACCACGCCTCCTGTTTCTCCGTTGCCGACCCCATTTTGAAACCGTGCCCCCGCACCGCTCCATCTCCGACTTGGAAATGGAGTGTTGTTGACCCCCCTCCCCCCCCCCCTTCACCGATTCACAGGCAGAGGTGATCGCATTATCTGCGGGGTGCCGCAGAAAATGCAGGCGGATGCGTATGCTCTTAGCAGTTTTTGCAGTTGGATTGCGATCCAACCTGAATCAGGCCCCATTACCTATCACAATGCACTGCGGGTAGTACAAAATGGGGTTAATATAGGAGAAAAAACCCCAGAGCTGTGCTCCTTAACTGTCCCTGGTGGCTAGTGGAGCGACTGCCCAGTAATCAGTGTCCACGCCAGTGCGCACACGGCCCGCCCCCATCAGCGGCCTCGTGATCCCGGAGGGCGGTGTGTGTGTGACTGACCTTAGGAAGAAACCGGAGCCTCCGCTGCAGTGACCCAGCAACCGGGGCACGGGAGTATACTGCGCCACTGGGAGTGATGGAGCTGCAGTAAAGAGGTCTATTAGACCTAGCCTGCTGCAGCCCTTGTAGATTCTTATAAAAAAAGTTATTATTTTCTTGCCAAAATTAATAGCTAAGAATAGGCTGCCTGAGGCAGCCCCCTGTTAAGTGGCCTGCTACTGAAGGCACCAACTACAAACTGAGCTCCCTGTTCATGGAAGCGAGGTTATAGAGGAGGGGGCGCTGAGCATCTTGGGAACAGTCAAAAGCTTTGAGCCTGTGGGTGCCTCAGATCAAGATCCTACTCTGGTGTACATACAATGTGAATCCTTGTGGAGTCCAGTGTACCCCACAGAAGAAATGAATGCGTCACACCCATTGGCAGCAACATTAGAATAGCTGCTGATGGGCACAATTGAGAAAGGAAGGGGGGAAAACATTTGAATCCAGCACATATATGTAATTTGAATATGTAATTTGTACCTTCCTACTTTAAAATGTAATGGATGAAACTCACCCTGTGAGAACTATCTTCATGATCAAGAGATCTCATATGCAAGATAAGTATGTGTTGGGATAGGGCTGTGGAGGGCGGCTGCTCGGGCACACCCCTGTCAAGTTAAGGAGATTCAACTGAGGAAGCACAAGGGAACTCTCATCTGGGAACAACAACTGCAGGGAGAACACATTTTCAGACGAATGTGGGAGGGCAGAAGGCTGCCTAATACTGGAGCACCCCCAAACAACAAACCAAATGCAACAACTACTGCAAGAATTCCTGGGGGAAGGCCTGCAGCAGATGGATTTGCATATAGTGATGTCATCCAAGCAGTGGGCATAGTTGGCTGCAACCCTCGTCTGCATATGAAAAGAGAAAAGGGTCACGCAGGGCATGGCGGCCTTTGTGGGGTTGCGCTTGGATGACCCCTAAATCGCTTTATACACCCCCACCCCCCATCAGTGTGGGCTCATGTTGGCCATGCCCCAGCCCCTGAAGCATTCAAGCTGATTTCTTGCAGCAGCTGGACCCAGAAACAGCTCCAGAGTTGCTCTACAAGACAAGTAAAAGGGTGTGAGCCCTGCAGCACCACCAGTAGTTTGCATACACACATATATAGGACAGCATCTCTTATATGCCCCAGGGTCAATAAAATAGTATCCTTATCTAGGGTATCCATCCCCTCAGATAAGGTATCCGTCCATGCCGCTACAGCACTACACACCCAGGCCGACGCAATTGTCGGTCTGAGTAAGGTACCTGAATGTGTATAAATGGACTTCAGGGTAATCTCCTGTTTGCGGTCAGCAGACTCTTTGAGGGTAGCCGTATACTGGGACGGGAGGGCTACCTTCTTGGATAAGCGTGTTAATGCTTTGTCCACCCTAGGGGAGGATTCCCATCGTAACCTATCCATTGATGGGAAAGGATACGCCATAAGAATCCTTTTGGAAATCTGCAGTCTTTTATCTGGAGATTCCCAAGCTTTTTCACATAACTCGTTCAGCTCGTGTGACCCCCTCAAAGGTTACCTCAGGCTTTTTCACCTTGTACATATGTACCCTCTTGTCAGGGACAGGGGGTTCCTCTCTGATGTGCAAAACATCTTTTATTGCCATAATCATATATCGAATGGATTTTGCCAATTTTGGCTGTAACTTTGCATCATCGTAATCGACACTGGAGTCAGAATCCGTGTCTGTATCTGTGTCAACAATCTGGGATAGTGGGCGCTTATGAGACCCTGACAGTCCCTGCAACATAGGATCAGGCATGGGTTGAGACCCTGACTGTCCCAAAGCTTCAGCCTTGTCTAATCTTTTGTGCAATGAGTTTACACTAGCATTTAAAACATTCCACATATCCATCCAATCAGCTGTCGGCGGAGACACCACATTCATTTGCTCCTGCTCCTCTCTAATATAGCCTTCTTCTTCAGACATGTCGACACACGTGTACCGACACACCACACACACAGGGAATGCTTTTTCTGAAGACAGTTTCCCCACAAGGCCCTTTGGAGAGACAGAGAGAGAGTATGCCAGCACACCCCCCAGCGCTATAACCCAGGAATACACAGTAACTTAATGTTTGCCCAGTAGTACTGCAGCATGTAATTTGCGCCAAATTATGTGCCCCCCCCCCTCTTTTCAACTCTCTTGTCTACCGTGGTATAAGCAGGGGAGAGTCCGGGGAGCTTCCTCTCAGCGGTGCTGTGAAGAAAAAATGGCGCTGGTGAGTGCTGAGGGAGAAGCCCCGCACCCTCGGCGGCAGGCTTCTGTCCCGCTTAAACTGTAAAATTGGCGGGGGCTCATACATATATACAGTGCCCCGCTGTATATGTGTTATATTTTTGCCAAAAAGAGGTTTATATTGCTGCCCAGGGTGCCCCCCCCTGCGCCCTGCACCCTTACAGTGACCGGAGTGTGTGAGGTGTATGGGAGCAATGGCGCACAGCTGCAGTGCTGTGCGTTACTTCAGTGAAGATCATGAAGTCTTCTGCCGCCTCTGAAGTCTTCTTTTCTTCTCATACTCACCCGGCTTCTATCTTCCGGCTCTGCAAGGGGGACGGAGGCGCGGCTCTGGGACGGACGGCGAGGGTGAGATCCTGCGTACCAATCCCTCTGGAGCTAATGGTGTCCAGTAGCCTAAGAAGCAGGACCTTGCAACTCAGAGAGTAGGGCTGCTTCTCTCCCCTCAGTCCCTCGATGAGGGAGTCTGTTGCCAGCAGTGCTCCCTGAAAATTAAAAACCTAACAAAATACTTTCTGTCAGAAAGCTCAGGAGAGCTCCTGAAAAGCACCCAGTCTCCACTGGGCACAGTATCAAACTGAGGTCTGGAGGAGGGGCATAGAGGGAGGAGCCAGTGCACACCCAGAACTAAAGTCTTTCTTAAAGTGCCCATGTCTCCTGCGGAGCCTATCTATCCCCATGGTCCTTACGGAGTCCCCAGCATCCTCTAGGACGTTAGAGAAAATAGGATTTTAATACCTACCGGTAAATCCTTTTCTCTTAGTCCGTAGAGGATGCTGGGCACCCGTCCCAGTGCGTACTGTGTCTGCAGTTATTAAATGGCCCTTAACTCCAGAACATTTATGTGGAGAAAACTTTCCTGACTTGACCATCTTCCTTGGATGTTTTCCCCCTGTGTGACTGCTCCCCAGCCTCGGAGGGTTGCATCCATGGTCCCTAGGATCCAGTCCTGGATCCCGAACCATCGCCCCTCTAGGAGGTGAGAACTGTGCAGCCACCAATGGAGTAAGATTCTGGTCTTGGAAGACAGGATTATCCTCCGGTGCATGTGTAGGTGGGATCCGGACCACTTGTCCAACAGGTCCCACTGGAACACTCTGGCATGGAACCTGCCAAACTGAATGGCCTCGTAGGCCGCAACCATCTTCCCCAGCAACAGAATGCATTGATGGATTAACACTCTTGCTGGTTTCAGAATTTGTTTGACCAGACTCTGGAACTCCATAGCCTTTCCACTGGAAGAAAGCCTCTTCTGTGTCCAGTATTACTCCCAGAAACAACAACCGCGTCATTGGGACCAACTGCGATTTTGGCAAGTTTAGGAGCCAACCATGTTGTTGAAGAACTGTCAGGGAGAGTAGATGTTTTGCACCAACTGGTCCCTGGATCTCGCCTTTATCAGGAGATCATCCAAGTACGGCATAATTGTGACTCCTTGCTTGCGAAGGAGAACCATCATTTCCACCATCACCCTGGTGAAAATCCTCGGAGCCGTGGACAGACCAAACGGCAACGTCTGAAATTGGTAATGACAATCCTGAATTGCAAACCTCAGGTAGCTTGATGCAGTGGCTAAACGGGAACATGTAATTAGGCATCCTTATGTCTACCAAAACCATGAAATCTCCTTCCTCCGGACTGGAGATCCCTACCCTGAGAGATTCCATCTTGAAATTGAATTTCTTTAGGTAGAAATTGAGGGATTTCAGATTTAAGATTGGTCTGACTGAGCCGTCCGGCTTCGGGAGCACGAAGAGGCTTGAATAAAAACCTTCTCCCTGCTGACTAAGGCCGATTTGAACAATCGGTGAGGGGGAACGTCTTGAAACCCCAGTTTGTACCCTTGTGACACTATTTGTAAAACCCACGAGTCCAGGTCCAAATTAATCCAGAACTGACTGAAGTGTTTTAGACGTGCCCCCACTGGTGTGGGCTCCTGCAAGAGAGCCCCAGCGTCATGCAGTGGATTTGGCAGAAGCAGAGGACGATCTCTGCTCCTGCGATCTTGAAGAGGCTACAGACCTCTTCCCTCTTCTCCTTCCTCTACCTGCAAAGAAAGGGGAATCTTAACTTCTTGCATATCTATTGGGACAAAATGACTGCGTTAGACAATGATGCGTCTTCATCCGTTGAGAGGGAACATAGGGCAAGAAGGTTGACTTACCTGCGGGAGCTGCCGAGATCAAATTAACTAGGCCGTTGCCAAACAAGGCTTCACCTTCATAGGGAAGAGACTCCCTTTCTTCTTGGAGTCAGCATCAGCATTCCCTTGGTGAATCCACAATGCCCTCCTATCCGAGACTGCCATGAAATTGGCCCGTGAACTCAAGAGTCCTATATCCCTTGCAGTCGTAAGTATGCTGCAGTGTCCTTGATATGATCCAACGTAAGGAGTATCCCATCTCTCCAAGATATCTATATCGGAAGACAAGGTATTCGACCAATTCTTGAATACTACTACTCACCCATGCGCATGTAATGGCAGGTCTAAGTAATGTACCCGTGGTTACATAACTAGAAATAATGTAGCTTCCTGCATATGATCCGCTGGATTTGTGACAGGGCCCCGTGCAGAACAGGGGGTGACTCCCACTTTATTCTGTCCGCAGCAGGAAATGAATAAACAATCGGAAACCTTTTGGGGATTTGAAACCATCTTGTCGAGCTGGATCAGACTTTCTCAAACAGAGATGGAGGAACGTTACATCAGCTTTCATTATATATCTATATATACATACATATAGACCCCTTTGTCAGGAACAGCAGGGTCCTCAGTGATGTTAATATGTCCTTAATATCCACAATCATGTACTGAATGCTCCTTGCCAATATTGGATCTAATCAGGAAATATTATGGTCGACATAGGAATCAGTATCCGAGTCAGTATCAGTGTGTAGTAACATTTTTGCGGGCCTGAGGGAAAAGAAGCATAGCCATGAACATCACATCTATTCTCTACGTCTGTGTCTGGGACACAGATTTATCCAACCTCACTCTGATATTATTGAAACTTTCACCCAGTCAGTTATTGGTGGTGCCAACAGGGCCACCATCATATGTCTGCATTCCTAATATAGTTTCCTCTTGGGAAAAACATTCAGCCACCGACATGTTGACACACATGTACCAAGTACCCACAGACACATCGGCTTATGGGGGATAGACCTACAGTAAATCTGTCAGAGGGACAGAGAGGATTTTTCAGCTCACAACCCAGCGCCAAAAGTACACAGTCTGGGAAATAATAAACTCTATAGTGATAGACTTGTAACGCTCTATAGATGTGCTGGTGAGGTGAGGAAGAAGCCCCGCCGCTGTAATGGCACGCTTCTGTCCCGCTCAGAAACAAATAATTAATTACGCTGGCGGGGTAAGGACAGTGCCCAGGCACTAATGTCCACTTTTGCCAGCCTTTTGTGAGGAATTTATGCTGCCCACGGTGCCCCCCCCCACCCACCCACATGCCCTGCACCCTGCAGTGCCTGTGTTTGTGTGGAAGCATGGCGCACAGCATTCCGCTCGCTGCGTGGTACCTCAGAATGCCGTCACTGGAGAAGAAGTCTTCTGTTCTTCTGCTACTCGCCTGTCTTCTGACTTCTGGCTCTGTAAGGGGGTGATGGCAGGCTACGGGAGTGGGCATCTAGGCGTACCCAGCGATCAGCACCCTCAGGAGCTAATGGTGTCCTGTCAGCCAGAAGCAGAGCCATTGAACTCACTAGAAGTTGGTCATACTTCTCTCCCCTAAGTTCCACGAAGCAGGGAGACTGTTGCCAGCAGCCTCCCTGAAAATAAGAAAAACTAACGTAAGTCTTTTCAGAGAAACTCAGTAGAGCTCCCCTGTAGTGCATCCAGTCTCACTGGGCACAATTCTAAAACTGGAGTCTGGAGGAGGGGCATAGAGGGAGGAGACAGTTCACACCCTTTGAAAGTCTTAAAGTGCCCATGTCTCCTGCGGATCCCGTCTATACCCCATGGTTCTTAATGTGATCCCAGCATCCTCTAGGACGTATGAGAAAACAAATAACGCACACACGAGGAGGAGAGAACAAAGGAAGCTATAAGGAGGGGAGGGGAGGGGAGGGGGGGGGGGAGGTAAGGTAGTAAAGGGATATTGGATAAACTACAACCTTATACATGTTCATTAATGTACCAGTAGTTAGAAGTAGAAGAGCTCTAACAGAAACCACAAAGCTTATCTAAAGCCACACCACACTGGATATGCCCAATCTCATTTGATCTTTGAAGCAAAGCAGTATTGGACTTTGTTACTACCAAGCAGTCTCCCATCCATGTATTATCAGATTCTTTAGGTGTTTTTAAACTATCAACACCCTTTTCTTGGTACTGTACATTTAATTTTTACACATATTCTTTTATGTACCAGAAGTTAGAAGTAGAAGAGCTCTAACAGAAACCACGAGCTCATCTACAGCCACAGCACACTGGATTTGCCCAATCTCTCCTGATCATGGAAGCTGAGCAGTGTTGGTCCTGGTTTTAGTACTTGGATGGGAGACCACCAGGAAATACCAGGAGCTGTGTGTATTTTTACAATACCAACACCGTTCTCTTGATGCATTCCATTTTGAAACATTGGGGCAGATCTATTAAGCCTGGTGAACTGATAAAGTGCAAGGTGATAAAGTACCAGCCAGTCAGCTCCTAACTGTCATTTTTCAAACCCAGCCTGTGACATGGCAATTAGGAGTTGATTGGCTGGTACTTTATCACCATGCAAATTATCATTTCACCAGGTTTAATAAATCGTCCGCTTATTCATTTATGTACGAGTAGTTAGAAGTAGAAGAACTCTAACAGAAACCACTAAGCTCATCTACAGCCACACCACACTGTATATGCCCAATATCACCTGATCTTAGGCCTGGTTTGTTCTTGGATGTGAGACCACCTGGGAATACCAGGTGCTGTAGGTAGTTTTATACTACCAACACCGTTCTCTTGATGCATTCTATTTTGAAACTTATTCATTGATGTAGAAGTTAGAAACAGCAAAAATCATCTACAGCCGCATCACACTGGATATGTCCAATCCAGTGGCGTAACTAGAAATTTTTCTCCCCCAAGCCAAAAAATTCTTCGGCGCCCCCCCCCCCCCCCCTTCATGCTCCATAATTGGGAGCAAGAAAGGGATAAATATGCGCGCGCCTAAGGCGCGCGCGTCAAAAAAGGGGCGTGGTTTTGTTGGAGTGGGCGTGGTTTCACATAAAGGGGCGTGGCATTGCAGGGAAAGACTACCTTATACCCCAGTTTTGCAACCTGCACGCCCATACGTTGGCCACCACAGGAAAGAAAAATAATCCTGATTCATGCCCCTTACATTATTTGTCATTTTTCCTCCTTATAGTAATGCCCAGTATACATTATGCCACATACTGCAATGGCCCTTAGACATTATGCCGCACACAATAATGCACGACACAATATGCACACACTGTAATGCCCCCGACACATTATGCCACACACCGTAATGTCTGTGACACATTATGCCACACACCGTAATGCCTGTGACACATTATGACAGGAATCGCAATGCCCGTTATACATTATGCTACACACTGCAATGCCCCTGATACATTATAGCACATACAATGTCTGTGACACATTATGACACACACCGCAATGTCCGTGATACATTATGCCACACACTGCAATTAGAGATGAGCGGGTTCGGTTTCTCTGAATCCGAACCCGCACGAACTTCATGTTTTTTTCACGGGTCCGAGCAGACTCGGATCCTCCCGCCTTGCTCGGTTAACCCGAGCGCGCCCGAACGTCATCATAACGCTGTCGGATTCTCGCGAGACTCGGATTCTATATAAGGAGCCGCGCGTCGCCGCCATTTTCACACGTGCATTGAGATTGATAGGGAGAGGACGTGGCTGGCGTCCTCTCCATTTAGATTAGGGTTGAGAGAGAGAGAGAGAGATTGACCTGAGGCTGTGATACTGTAGAAGAGAGTGCAGAGTTTAGTGACTGACGACCACAGTGACCACCAGACAGTGCAGTTGTTTGTTTTATTTAATATATCCGTTCTCTGCCTGAAAAAAACGATACACACAGTGACTCAGTCACATACCATATCTGTGTGCACTGCTCAGCCCAGTGTGCTGCATCAATGTATATATATATCTGACTGTGCTCAGCTCACACAGCTTATAATTGTGGGGGAGACTGGGGAGCACTGCAGTGCCAGTTATAGGTTATAGCAGGAGCCAGGAGTACATAATATTATATTAAAATTAAACAGTGCACACTTTTGCTGCAGGAGTGCCACTGCCAGTGTGACTAGTGACCAGTGACCTGACCACCAGTATATATAATATTAGTAGTATACTATCTCTTTATCAACCAGTCTATATTAGCAGCAGACACAGTACAGTGCGGTAGTTCACGGCTGTGGCTACCTCTGTGTCGGCACTCGGCAGCCCGTCCATAATTGTATATACCACCTAACCGTGGTTTTTTTTTTCTTTCTTTATAGTCATACTAGTTACGAGTATACTATCTCTTTATCAACCAGTCTATATTAGCAGCAGACACAGTACGGTGCGGTAGTTCACGGCTGTGGCTACCTCTGTGTCGGCACTCGGCAGCCCGTCCATAATTGTATATACCACCTAACCGTGGTTTTTTTTTCTTTCTTTATACATACATACTAGTTACGAGTATACTATCTCTTTATCAACCAGTCTATATTAGCAGCAGACACAGTACAGTGCGGTAGTTCACGGCTGTGGCTACCTCTGTGTCGGCACTCGGCAGCCCGTCCATAATTGTATATACCACCTAACCGTGGTTTTTTTTTCTTTCTTTATACATACATACTAGTTACGAGTATACTATCTCTTTATCAACCAGTCTATATATTAGCAGCAGACACAGTACAGTGCGGTAGTTCACGGCTGTGGCTACCTCTGTGTCGGCACTCGGCAGCCCGTCCATAATTGTATATACCACCTAACCGTGGTTTTTTTTTCTTTCTTTATACATACATACTAGTTACGAGTATACTATCTCTTTATCAACCAGTCTATATATTAGCAGCAGACACAGTACAGTGCGGTAGTTCACGGATGTGGCTACCTCTGTGTCGGCACTCGGCAGCCCGTCCATAATTGTATATACCACCTAACCGTGGTTTTTTTTTCTTTCTTTATACATACATACTAGTTACGAGTATACTATCTCTTTATCAACCAGTCTATATTAGCAGCAGACACAGTACAGTGTGGTAGTTCACGGCTGTGGCTACCTCTGTGTCGGCACTCGGCAGCCCGTCCATAATTGTATATACCACCTAACCGTGTTTTTTTTTTCTTTCTTTATAGTCATACTAGTTACGAGTATACTATCTCTTTATCAACCAGTCTATATTAGCAGCAGACACAGTACAGTGCGGTAGTTCACGGCTGTGGCTACCTCTGTGTCGGCACTCGGCAGCCCGTCCATAATTGTATATACCACCTAACCGTGTTTTTTTTTTCTTTCTTTATACATACATACTAGTTACGAGTATACTATCTCTTTATCAACCAGTCTATATATTAGCAGCAGACACAGTACAGTGCGGTAGTTCACGGCTGTGGCTACCTCTGTGTCGGCACTCGGCAGCCCGTCCATAATTGTATATACCACCTAACCGTGGTTTTTTTTTCTTTCTTTATACATACATACTAGTTACGAGTATACTATCTCTTTATCAACCAGTCTATATATTAGCAGCAGACACAGTACAGTGCGGTAGTTCACGGCTGTGGCTACCTCTGTGTCGGCACTCGGCAGCCCGTCCATAATTGTATATACCACCTAACCGTGGTTTTTTTTTCTTTCTTTATACATACATACTAGTTACGAGTATACTATCTCTTTATCAACCAGTCTATATATTAGCAGCAGACACAGTACAGTGCGGTAGTTCACGGATGTGGCTACCTCTGTGTCGGCACTCGGCAGCCCGTCCATAATTGTATATACCACCTAACCGTGGTTTTTTTTTTTTTCTTTATACATACATACTAGTTACGAGTATACTATCTCTTTATCAACCAGTCTATATTAGCAGCAGACACAGTACAGTGTGGTAGTTCACGGCTGTGGCTACCTCTGTGTCGGCACTCGGCAGCCCGTCCATAATTGTATATACCACCTAACCGTGTTTTTTTTTTCTTTCTTTATAGTCATACTAGTTACGAGTATACTATCTCTTTATCAACCAGTCTATATTAGCAGCAGACACAGTACAGTGCGGTAGTTCACGGCTGTGGCTACCTCTGTGTCGGCACTCGGCAGCCCGTCCATAATTGTATATACCACCTAACCGTGTTTTTTTTTTCTTTCTTTATACATACATACTAGTTACGAGTATACTATCTCTTTATCAACCAGTCTATATATTAGCAGCAGACACAGTACAGTGCGGTAGTTCACGGCTGTGGCTACCTCTGTGTCGGCACTCGGCAGCCCGTCCATAATTGTATATACCACCTAACCGTGGTTTTTTTTTCTTTCTTTATAGTCATACTAGTTACGAGTATACTATCTCTTTATCAACCAGTCTATATTAGCAGCAGACACAGTACAGTGCGGTAGTTCACGGCTGTGGCTACCTCTGTGTCGGCACTCGGCAGCCCGTCCATAATTGTATATACCACCTAACCGTGGTTTTTTTTTCTTTCTTTATACATACATACTAGTTACGAGTATACTATCTCTTTATCAACCAGTCTATATATTAGCAGCAGACACAGTACAGTGCGGTAGTTCACGGCTGTGGCTACCTCTGTGTCGGCACTCGGCAGCCCGTCCATAATTGTATACTAGTATCCAATCCATCCATCTCCATTGTTTACCTGAGGTGCCTTTTAGTTGTGCCTATTAAAATATGGAGAACAAAAATGTTGAGGTTCCAAAATTAGGGAAAGATCAAGATCCACTTCCTCCTCGTGCTGAAGCTGCTGCCACTAGTCATGGCCGAGACGATGAAATGCCAGCAACGTCGTCTGCCAAGGCCGATGCCCAATGTCATAGTACAGAGCATGTCAAATCCAAAACACCAAATATCAGTAAAAAAAGGACTCCAAAACCTAAAATAAAATTGTCGGAGGAGAAGCGTAAACTTGCCAATATGCCATTTACCACACGGAGTGGCAAGGAACGGCTGAGGCCCTGGCCTATGTTCATGGCTAGTGGTTCAGCTTCACATGAGGATGGAAGCACTCAGCCTCTCGCTAGAAAAATGAAAAGACTCAAGCTGGCAAAAGCAGTAGCACCGCAAAGAACTGTGCGTTCTTCGAAATCCCAAATCCACAAGGAGAGTCCGACTCCAATTGTGTCGGTTGCGATGCCTGACCTTCCCAACACTGGACGTGAAGAGCATGCGCCTTCCACCATTTGCACGCCCCCTGCAAGTGATGGAAGGAGCACCCGCAGTCCAGTTCCTGATAGTCAGATTGAAGATGTCAGTGTTGAAGTACACCAGGATGAGGAGGATATGGGTGTTGCTGGCGCTGGGGAGGAAATTGACCAGGAGGATTCTGATGGTGAGGTGGTTTGTTTAAGTCAGGCACCCGGGGAGACACCTGTTGTCCGTGGTAGGAATATGGCCGTTGACATGCCTGGTGAAAATACCAAAAAAATCAGCTCTTCGGTGTGGAAGTATTTCACCAGAAATGCGGACAACAGGTGTCAAGCCGTGTGTTCCCTTTGTCAAGCTGTAATAAGTAGGGGTAAGGACGTTAACCACCTCGGAACATCCTCCCTTATACGTCACCTGCAGCACATTCATAATAAGTCAGTGACAAGTTCAAAAACTTTGGGTGACAGCGGAAGCAGTCCACTGACCAGTAAATCCCTTCCTCTTGTAACCAAGCTCACGCAATCCACCCCACCAACTCCCTCAGTGTCAATTTCCTCCTTCCCCAGGAATGCCAATAGTCCTGCAGGCAATGTCACTGGCAATTCTGACGAGTCCTCTCCTGCCTGGGATTCCTCCGATGCATCCTTGCGTGTAACGCCTACTGCTGCTGGCGCTGCTGTTGTTGCTGCTGGGAGTCGATGGTCATCCCAGAGGGGAAGTCGTAAGCCCACTTGTACTACTTCCAGTAAGCAATTGACTGTTCAACAGTCCTTTGCGAGGAAGATGAAATATCACAGCAGTCATCCTGCTGCAAAGCGGATAACTGAGGCCTTGACAACTATGTTGGTGTTAGACGTGCGTCCGGTATCCGCCGTTAGTTCACAGGGAACTAGACAATTTATTGAGGCAGTGTGCCCCCGTTACCAAATACCATCTAGGTTCCACTTCTCTAGGCAGGCGATACCGAGAATGTACACGGACGTCAGAAAAAGACTCACCAGTGTCCTAAAAAATGCAGTTGTACCCAATGTCCACTTAACCACGGACATGTGGACAAGTGGAGCAGGGCAGGGTCAGGACTATATGACTGTGACAGCCCACTGGGTAGATGTATGGACTCCCGCCGCAAGAACAGCAGCGGCGGCACCAGTAGCAGCATCTCGCAAACGCCAACTCTTTCCTAGGCAGGCTACGCTTTGTATCACCGCTTTCCAGAATACGCACACAGCTGAAAACCTCTTACGGCAACTGAGGAAGATCATCGCGGAATGGCTTACCCCAATTGGACTCTCCTGTGGATTTGTGGCATCGGACAACGCCAGCAATATTGTGTGTGCATTAAATATGGGCAAATTCCAGCACGTCCCATGTTTTGCACATACCTTGAATTTGGTGGTGCAGAATTTTTTAAAAAACGACAGGGGCGTGCAAGAGATGCTGTCGGTGGCCAGAAGAATTGCGGGACACTTTCGGCGTACAGGCACCACGTACAGAAGACTGGAGCACCACCAAAAACTACTGAACCTGCCCTGCCATCATCTGAAGCAAGAAGTGGTAACGAGGTGGAATTCAACCCTCTATATGCTTCAGAGGTTGGAGGAGCAGCAAAAGGCCATTCAAGCCTATACAATTGAGCACGATATAGTAGGTGGAATGCACCTGTCTCAAGCGCAGTGGAGAATGATTTCAACGTTGTGCAAGGTTCTGATGCCCTTTGAACTTGCCACACGTGAAGTCAGTTCAGACACTGCCAGCCTGAGTCAGGTCATTCCCCTCATCAGGCTTTTGCAGAAGAAGCTGGAGACATTGAAGGAGGAGCTAACACGGAGCGATTCCGCTAGGCATGTGGGACTTGTGGATGGAGCCCTTAATTCGCTTAACAAGGATTCACGGGTGGTCAATCTGTTGAAATCAGAGCACTACATTTTGGCCACCGTGCTCGATCCTAGATTTAAAGCCTACCTTGGATCTCTCTTTCCGGCAGACACAAGTCTGCTGGGGTTGAAAGACCTGCTGGTGACAAAATTGTCAAGTCAAGCGGAACGCGACCTGTCAACATCTCCTCCTTCACATTCTCCCGCAACTGGGGGTGCGAGGAAAAGGCTCAGAATTCCGAGCCCACCCGCTGGCGGTGATGCAGGGCAGTCTGGAGCGACTGCTGATGCTGACATCTGGTCCGGACTGAAGGACCTGACAACGATTACGGACATGTCGTCTACTGTCACTGCATATGATTCTCTCAACATTGATAGAATGGTGGAGGATTATATGAGTGACCGCATCCAAGTAGGCACGTCACACAGTCCGTACTTATACTGGCAGGAAAAAGAGGCAATTTGGAGGCCCTTGCACAAACTGGCTTTATTCTACCTAAGTTGCCCTCCCACAAGTGTGTACTCCGAAAGAGTGTTTAGTGCCGCCGCTCACCTTGTCAGCAATCGGCGTACGAGGTTACATCCAGAAAATGTGGAGAAGATGATGTTCATTAAAATGAATTATAATCAATTCCTCCGCGGAGACATTGACCAGCAGCAATTGCCTCCACAAAGTACACAGGGAGCTGAGATGGTGGATTCCAGTGGGGACGAATTGATAATCTGTGAGGAGGGGGATGTACACGGTGATATATCGGAGGGTGATGATGAGGTGGACATCTTGCCTCTGTAGAGCCAGTTTGTGCAAGGAGAGATTAATTGCTTCTTTTTTGGGGGGGTCCAAACCAACCCGTCATATCAGTCACAGTCGTGTGGCAGACCCTGTCACTGAAATGATGGGTTGGTTAAAGTGTGCATGTCCTGTTTTGTTTATACAACATAAGGGTGGGTGGGAGGGCCCAAGGACAATTCCATCTTGCACCTCTTTTTTCTTTTCTTTTTCTTTGCGTCATGTGCTGTTTGGGGAGGGTTTTTTGGAAGGGACATCCTGCGTGACACTGCAGTGCCACTCCTAGATGGGCCCGGTGTTTGTGTCGGCCACTAGGGTCGCTTATCTTACTCACACAGCTACCTCATTGCGCCTCTTTTTTTCTTTGCGTCATGTGCTGTTTGGGGAGGGTTTTTTGGAAGGGACATCCTGCGTGACACTGCAGTGACACTCCTAGATGGGCCCGGTGTTTGTGTCGGCCACTAGGGTCGCTTATCTTACTCACACAGCTACCTCATTGCGCCTCTTTTTTTCTTTGCGTCATGTGCTGTTTGGGGAGGGTTTTTTGGAAGGGACATCCTGCGTGACACTGCAGTGCCACTCCTAGATGGGCCCGGTGTTTGTGTCGGCCACTAGGGTCGCTAATCTTACTCACACAGCTACCTCATTGCGCCTCTTTTTTTCTTTGCGTCATGTGCTGTTTGGGGAGGGTTTTTTGGAAGGGCCATCCTGCGTGACACTGCAGTGCCACTCCTAGATGGGCCCGGTGTTTGTGTCGGCCACTAGGGTCGCTTATCTTACTCACACAGCGACCTCGGTGCAAATTTTAGGACTAAAAATAATATTGTGAGGTGTGAGGTATTCAGAATAGACTGAAAATGAGTGGAAATTATGGTTTTTGAGGTTAATAATACTTTGGGATCAAAATGACCGCCAAATTCTATGATTTAAGCTGTTTTTTAGGTTTTTTGGAAAAAAACACCCGAATCCAAAACACACCCGAATCCGACAAAAAAAATTCGGTGAGGTTTTGCCAAAACGCGGTTGAACCCAAAACACGGCCGCGGAACCGAACCCAAAACCAAAACACAAAACCCGAAAAATTTCCGGCGCTCATCTCTAACTGCAATGCCCGATACATTATAGCACATACAATGCCTGTGACACATTATGCCACACACTGCAATGACCTTGAGACATTATACCACAATGCCCGTGATATAGTATACCATACACCGTAATGCCTGTGACACATACCGCAATGCCCTGCCCGTTATACCCTATGCCACACATCGCAATGCCCGTTATGTATTATGCCACACTGCAATGACCCTGAGACATTATACCACATACCACAATGCCCGTGATATAGTATACCACACACCGTAATGCCTGACACATTATGACACACACCGCAATGTCCGTGATACATTATGCCACACACTGCAATGACCCTGAGACATTATACCACATATCACAATGCCCGCGATATAGTATACCATACACCGTAATGCCTGCGACACATTATGACACACACCGCAATGTCCGTGATACATTATGCCACACACCGTAATGCCCATTACACATTAAGTCCTACAGTAAGGCTTCTAATTACTTTTCAATTACCTGCTCGTTGTCAGGGGTTTCATGCACTGGGTGTCATGCTCGTTGCCAGGGGTTTCATGCTCTTGGTTCCATGCACGGTGCCAGGGGTTTTCATGCTCAGGGTGTCATGCTCGTTGCCAGGGGTTTCATGCACTGGGTGTCATGCTCGTTGCCAGGTGTTTCATGCACTGGGTGTCATGCTCGTTGCCAGATGTTTCATGCACTGGGTGTCATGCTCGTTGCTAGGAGGTAGTCTTTGTTGCTAGGGCTGTGCTCCCAGTGCCACATATGTCCCCAGTGCCAGATATTCCCCCACGGTGCCAGGTACTTACATGCCCCAGTGCCAAATATAGTCGTCCCCCCATGTGCCAGGTACACATATGCCCCCAGTGCCAGATATTCCCCCCCAGTGCCATATATGCCCCCAGTGCCAGATATTCCCCCCAGTGCCATATATGCCCCCCGTGCCATATATGCCCCCAGTGCCAGATACCCCCCCCAGTGCCATATATGCCCCCAGTGCCAGATATTCCCCCCCAGTGCCATATATGCCCCAGTGCCAGATATCCCCCCCAGTGCCAGATATGCCCCCAGTGCCAGATATTCCCCCCAGTGCCAGAAATGCCCCAGTGCCAGATATTCCTCCCTCCCCCCCCCGTGCCATATATGCCCCCAGTGCCAGATATTTACCCCCCCCCCCCCCGCCGTCGCTTTTTGGAGGGACACGGAGGGCACAGCTCGTCTCTCCTGTGTCCCTCCTGCTGCATCATCTCCGGCGGCCGCGGGTCTAATAGGGGGAAGTGCCGGTTCGTGAGCCAATTAGAGCTCACGGACGGCACTTCCCCCTATTAGACCCGCGGCCGCCGGAGATGATGCAGCAGGAGGGACACAGGGAGGCGCGCTGTGTGCCCTCCGTGTCCCTCCAAAAAGCGGCGGAGGGAAGGAGACTGCAGACTGACATGCGGACGCTCGTCCGCATGTCAGTCTGCTGTAAATCAGTGGCGCCCCCGCAGCCTCTCGCCCCCAAGCCACCGCGAGGACTGCGGGGGCAGTAGTTACGCCACTGGTCCAATCTCATCTGATGATGGAAGCTAAGCAGTGTTGTGCCTGGTTTGTTTTTGGATTTCAAGTCCTGCCTTCTGGTTTGGCCATGGCACCTCGGATATTCACCAAGGTCATGGCCGTGATGACGACCCTTCACCATCAGAGAATCAGGATCCTGCCAAATCTGGACGACTTGCTGATCCTGGTGAACTCCCAAGAGGTTCTCCACAGTTATCTGGAACTGGCGGTCCAATTCCTAAAAGTCCACGGGTGGCTCATCAACTGAAAAAAGTCCTCGCTGGTCCCTGCTCGGAACATTGTGCACCTAGGGGCACTGCTGGACACACACAGCCAACAATTGTTTCTGTCTCCAGAGAAAGTCCTGAAAATTCAGGACAGTATCGTCCTCTCTCGCCCAAGAGTGTTGATACACACAGCGATGCAAGTACTAGACCTCATGGTGTCGGCTTTCGATATGGTAGAGTACGCTCAATTTCATTACCGCCCTCTGCAGAGGTTAATCCTCTCCAAGTGGGACGGCCTGCCTCATCGGATGATGTCTCAAATGATCTCCTTGACTCCGGAGGTTCGTCTGACACTGAGCTGGTGGCTACAGGACCAACAGTTGAGCAGGGGCCATCCCTTCTGGATCTCCAACTGTGTCCTCCTGACAATGGATGCCAGTCTTTTGGGCTGGGCCATGGTGTTGGAGCAACACTTTCTCCAGGGTCGGTGGACCAGGGAGGAATCTCTCCTCCTGATATACATTCTGGAATTGCAGGCAGTGTTCAATTAATTGACACTGGCCCTGCCTCTAGTACAGAACAGGCCTGTTCAAGTACAATCTGACAACGCCACCACGGTAGTGTACACAAATCATCAAGGCGGCACTCGAAACTGCATGGCAAAGCTGGAAGTATCAAAAATCCTCCGTTGGGTAGAAAGTCATCTGACAGCAATATCGGCAGTGTTCATTCCCGGAGTCCTCAACTAGGAAGCGGATTTCCTCAGTCGTCAGGACGTTCACGCTGGAGAGTGGAGAGGCCGCAGCAGAAATGTCTGCACTGGTGTCAGTAGGTGACTGAGGCAGGGATGACTGGGAGATAGTGGGTGACTGAAGCATGTATGAGTGGGAGATAGTGGGTGACTGAGGCCGGGGTGACTGGGAGATAGTGGGTGACAGGGAGATAGTGGGTTACTGAGGGAGGGGTGATAGGAAGGGGTTGGGTAAGTATGGGAAGAAAGTGGGTGACAGGTATAATAAATGACTAAGGCAGGGGTGATAGGGAGATAGTGGATGACTGTGGCAGGGGTGACAGGGACAGTAAGAGACTGAGGCAGGGGTGACAGGGATAGTGGCTGACTGAGGCAGGGGTGACTGGGAGATAGTGGGTGACTGAGGCAGGGTTGACAGGGATAGTGGGTGACTGAAGCAGGGGTGATAGGGTGACAGTGGGTGACTAAAGCAGGGGTGACTGGTATAGTGGGTGACTGAGGCAGGGATCGCAGATATAGTGGTTGACTGAGGCAGCGGTGACTGGGAGATAGTGGGTAACTGAGGCAGGGGTGACAGGGAAAGTGTGTGACTCAGGCAGGGGTGATAGGGAGATAGTGGGCTGCATATCTCTGCCTCACTGCAGCAGCACATTCCTGCTTCAATGACAGCAGCACATCCCTACCTCACTTATAGCAGCACATCCCTGCCTCGCTGACAGCAGCACATCCCTGCCTCGCTGACAGCAGCACATCCCTGCTTCACTGACAGCAGCACATCCCTGCTTCGCTGACAGCAGCACATCCCTGCTTCGCTGACAGCAGCACATCCCTGCCTCGCTGACAGCAGCACATCCCTGTCTCGCTGACAGCAGCACAGCACTGCTTCGCTGACAGCAGCACATCACTGCTTCACTACCAGCAGCACATCCCTGCCTCACTGGCAGCAGCACATCCCTGCCTTACTGACAGCTGTATATAGGGCCTAATTCAGACCTGATCCCTGCTGTGCATATTCACACAACAGGAGATCAGGTCTGAAGTGCGTGTGTGCTGGTGCCGCAGTGCACCGGCACATGCCAGAGATGCGATCAGCATCTCTGCCCAGTGAGCGCCTCTGCCTGATTGACAGGCAGAGGCGGTCACTGGGCAGGAGGAGTCGGGCCAGCGGCGTTGTGCCGCCATTTTGGGGGCACAGTCAGGACAACGCAGACATGACCGGACCGTATGGGGGCGGGCCGTGACGGCTGCGTGACCCGGACAGCAACGGGCCTTATTTACTAAAATCTCAGATAAATTTTATGGCATTTATGTGCAGTCTAGTTTGCACAGTTGATAGAGTGTTGATCTTGCACTATCAATGTAAGCCTCACATAGGTTTGATACACATGTAAGTTTGTTTTTATTTTACTACATTGTGGTTTGTGGCTCTATACCATGTAATGCATGTCTTTTAACAGTAGTCAAGTCTTCCAATGTGCTTGTTAGTGAAACCCAATAGATAGCTTTATTTTATTTTGTTTCTTCAAATATTGAATGCATATGTCTTATAACTTTTTTTTTTTTCAATATACAGGTTGAGTATCTGTATATACATTTTTATTATAAGATTTTCAATGACACAAGTACATCCAAGTTGCAGATTATGGATTGTGAAGGACAAATCAACCATATAAACAATTTAAGCAATTTAAATTGCATGCAGGTAGTAGAATATCAAACTCCTTGGATGAGAGTTGGTCGTAATAAACTAGGATAGAAAAGAATAAAGTAGAAAATAAGATTTTAAACCTACCGGTAAATCTTTTTCTCGTAGTCCGTAGAGGATGCTGGGGACTCCGTAAGGACCATGGGGATAGACGGGCTCCACAGGAGACATGGGCACTTTAAGAAAGACTTTAGTTCTGGGTGTGCACTGGCTCCTCCCTCTATGCCACAGTTAGAGAAACTGTGCCCAGAGGAGACGGACAGTATGAGGAAAGGATTTTGTTAATCCAGGGCAAGATTCATACCAGCCACACCAATCACACCGTATAACTTGTGATAAACTACCCAGTTATCAGTATGAAAAAACAACATAGCATCAGTGCAGGACCGATGCAACTATAACATAACCCTTATTGAAGCAATAACTATATACAAGTATTGCAGAAGTAGTCCGCACTTGGGACGGGCGCCCAGCATCATCTACGGACTACGAGAAAAAGATTTACCAGTAGGTTTAAAATCTTATTTTCTCTAACGTCCTAGAGGATGCTGGGGACTCCGTAAGGACCATGGGGATTATACCAATGCTCCAAAACGGGCGGGAGAGTGCGGATGACTCTGCAGCACCGATTGAGCAAACATGAGTTCCTCCTCAGCCAGGGTATCAAACTTATAGTATTTTGCAAAGGTGTGTGAACCCGACCAAGTAGCAGCTTGACACAGCTGTAGTGCCGAGACCCCTCGGGCAGCCGCCCAAGAAGAGCCCACTTTCCTCGTGGAATGGGCCTTGACCGATTTCAGTAACTGCAATCCAGCCATAGAATGCGCTTGCTGAATCGTGTTACAAATCCGGCGAGCAATAGCCTGCTTTGAAGCAGGGGCACCAATCTTGTTGGTTGCATACAGGACAAACAGCGCTTCAGTTTTCCTGACTCTAGCCGTCCTGGCCACGTAAATTTTCAAAGCCCTAACCACATCAAGTAACTCGGAATCCTCCAAGTCACGCGTAGCCACAGGCACCACAATAGGTTGGTTCATATGAAAAGATGAGACCACTTTTGGTAGGAATTGAGGACGGGTCTGCAATTCCGCTCTATCCACATGGAATACCAAATATGGGCTTTTATGTGACAAAGCCGCTAATTCCGACACTCGCCTAGCCGAAGCCAAGGCTAATAACATGACCACCTTCCATGTGAGATATTTTAACTCCACTGTTTTAAGTGGTTCAAACCAGTGTAATTTTAGAAAACTTAACACCACGTTAAGGTCCCAAGGTGCCACCGGAGGCACAAAAGGAGGCTGAATATGCAGCACTCCTTTTACAAAAGTCTGAACTTCTGGAAGAGAAGCCAATTCTTTTTGAAAGAAAATGGATAAGGCTGAAATCTGGACCTTAATAGAGCCTAATTTTAGGCCCAAATTCACTCCAGTTTGTAGGAAGTGAAGGAAACGGCCCAGATGGAATTCTTCCGTAGGAGCATTCCTGGCCTCACACCAAGAAACATAATTTCGCCATATACGGTGTAATGTTTTAACGTTACATCCTTCCTAGCCTTTATCAGCGTAGGGATGACCTCAACCGGAATGCTAGGATCCGGCATTCAACCGCCATGCCGTCAAATGCAGCTGCGGTAAGTCTTGGAACAGACAGGGCCCCTGATGCAACAGGTCCTGTCTTAGAGGGAGAGGCCACAGATCTTCTGTGAGCATTTCCTGCAGATCCGGATACCAGGTCCTCCGTGGCCAATCTGGAACAATGAGGATTGTTCTCACTCCTCTTTGTCTTATTATCCTCAACACCTTGGGTATGAGAGGAAGAGGAGGAAATACATAGACCGACCGGAACACCCACGGTGTCACTAGGGCGTCTACAGCTACTGCCTGAGGGTCTCTTGACCTTGCGCAATACCTCTGTAGCTTTTTGTTGAGCCGGGACGGCATCATGTCTATCTGTGGCAGTTCCCACCGACTTGTAATCTGTGCAAAGACTTCCTGATGAAGTCCCCACTCTCCCGGATGTAGGTCGTGTCTGCTGAGGATGTCTGCTTCCCAGTTGTCCACTCCCGGAATGAACACTGCTGACAGTGCGCTTGCGTGATTCTCCACCCAGCGAAGAATTCTGGTGGCTTGTGCCATCGCCACTCTGCTTCTTGTGCCGCCTTGGCGGTTTACATGAGCCACTGCGGTGACGTTGTCTGACTGGATCAGAACCGGTTGGTCGCAAAGTAAGGTCTCCGCTTGACGTAGGGCATTGTATATGGCCCTTAGTTCCAGGATGTTGATGTGAAGACAAGTCTCTTGACTTGACCAAAGACCTTGGAAATTTCTTCCCTGTGTGACTGCTCCCCAACCTTGGAGGCTTGCGTCTGTGGTCACCAGGATCCAGCCCTGAATGCTGAATCTGCGTCCCTCGAGAAGGTGAGCACTCTGCAGCCACCACAAGAGTGATACCCTGACCCTGGGGGACAGGGTGATCAACCAATGCATCTGTAAATGTGACCCGGACCACTTGTCCAGTAGGTCCCATTGGAAAGTCCTCGCATGGAACCTGCCGAATGGAATGGCCTCGTATGATGCCACCATCTTTCCCAGGACTCGAGTGCAGTGATGCACTGACACCTGTTTTGGTTTCAATAGGTTCCTGACAAGAGTCATGAGTTCCTGGGCCTTTTCTATCAGGAGATAAACCCTCTTCTGGTCTGTGTCCAGAATCATGCCCAAGAAAGACAGACGAGTAGTAGGAATCAACTGCGACTTCGGGATATTGAGAATCCAGCCGTGTTGCTGTAACACTTTCAGTGAAAGTGATACGCTGTTCAGCAACTGCTCTCTTGATCTCGCTTTTATGAGATCGCCCAAGTACGGGATAATTGTGACACCTTGCTTGCACAGGAGCACCATCATTTCCGCCATTACCTTGGTGAAAATTCTCAGGGCCATGGAGAGACCAAACAGCAACGTCTGAAATTGGCAATGACAGTCCTGTACCGCAAATCTGAGTTACGCCTGATGAGGTGGATAAATGGGGACATGAAGGTATGCATCCTGTACACAAATGCGGACAACAGGTGTCAAGCCGTGTGTTGCCTTTGTCAAGCTGTAATAAGTAGGGATAAGGACGTTAACCACCTCGGAACATCCTCCCTTATACGTCACCTGCAGCGCATTCATCATAAGTCAGTGACAAGTTCAAAAACTTTGGATGACAGTGGAAGCAGTCCACTAACCACTAAATCCCTTCCTCTTGTAACCAAGCTCCTGCAAACCACACCACCAACTCCCTCAGTGTCAATTTCCTCCTTAGACAGGAGAGCCAATAGTCCTGCAGGCCATGTCACTGGCAAGTCTGACGAGTCCTCTCCTGCCTGGGATTCCTCCGATGCATCCTTGAGTGTAACGCCTACTGCTGCTGGCGCTGCTGTTGTTGCTGCTGGGAGTCGATCGTCATCCCAGAGGGGAAGTCGGAAGACCACTTGTACTTCTTCCAGTAAGCAATTGACTGTCCAACAGTCCTTTGCGAGGAAGATGAAATATCACAGCAGTCATCCTGCTGCAAAGCGGATAACTCAGGTCTGGGTGGTGAGAAACGTGGTTCCGGTATCCATCGTTAATTTAGAGGCAACTAGAGACTTGATTGAGGTACTGTGTCCCCGGTACCAAATACCCACTAGGTTCCATTTCTCTAGGCAGGCGATACCGAAAATGTACACAGACCTCAGAAAAAGAGTCACCAGTGTCCTAAAAAATGCAGTTGTACCCAATGTCCACTTGTCTGTGGTTAAGTGGAGCAGGGCAGACTCAGGACTATATGACTGTGACAGCCCACTGGGTAGATGTATTGCCTCCCGCAGCAAGAACAGCAGCGGCGGCACCAGTAGCAGCATCTCGCAATTGCCAACTCGTTCCTAGGCAGGCTACGCTTTGTATCACCGCTTTCCATAAGAGGCACACAGCTGACAACCACTTACGGAAACTGAGGAACATCATCGCAGAATGGCTTACCCCAATTGAACTCTCCTGGGGATTTGTGACATCGGACAACGCCACCAATATTGTGCGTGCATTACATCTGGGCAAATTCCAGCACGTCCCATGTTTTGCACATACATTGAACTTGGTGGTGCAGAATTATTTAAAAAACGACAGGGGCGTGCAAGAGATGCTGTCGGTGGCCCGAAGAATTGCGGGCCACTTTCTGCCTTCAGCCACCGCATGCCGAAGACTGGAGCACCACCAAACATTCCTGAACCTGCCCTGCCATCATCTGAAGCAAGAGGTGGTAACGAGGTGGAATTCAACCCTCTATATGCTTCAGAGGATGGAGGAGCAGCAAAAGGCCATTCAAGCCTATACATCTGCCCACGATATAGGCAAAGGAGGGGGAATGCACCTGACTCAAGCGCAGTGGAGAATGATTTCAACGTTGTGCAAGGTTCTGCAACCCTTTGAACTTTCCACACGTGAAGTCAGTTCAGACACTGCCAGCCTGAGTCAGGATTCCCCTCATCAGGCTTTTGCAGAAGAAGCTGGAGACATTGAAGGAGGAGCTAAAACAGAGCGATTCAACTAGGCATGTGGGACTTGTGGATGGAGCCCTTAATTTGCTTAACCAGGATTCAATCTGTTGAAATCAGAGCACTACATTTTGGCCGCCGTGCTCGATCCTAGATTTAAAACCTACATTGTATCTCTCTTTCCGGCAGACACAAGTCTGCAGAGGTTCAAAGACCTGCTGGTGAGAAAATTGTCAAGTCAAGCGGAACGTGACCCGTCAACAGCTCCTCCTTCACATTCTCCCGCAACTGGGGGTGCGAGAAAAAGGCTAAGAATTCCGAGCCCACCCGCTGGCGGTGATGCAGGGCAGTCTGGAGTGAGTGCTGACATCTGGTCCAGACTGAATGACCTGGCAACGATTACTGACATGTCGTCTACTGTCACTGCATATGATTCTGTCACCTTTGAAAGAATGGTGGAGAAAAAGAGGCAATTTGGAGGCCCTTGCACAAACTGGCTTTATTCTACCTAAGTTGCCCTCCCTCCAGTGTGTACTCCGAAAGAGTGTTTAGTGCGGCCGCTCACCTTGTCAGCAATCGGCGTACAAGGTTACTTCCAGAAAATGTGGAGAAGATGATGATCATCAAAATTAATTATAATCAATTCCTCCGTGGAGACATTCACCAGCAATTGCCTCCAGAAAGTACACAGGGATCTGAGATGGTGGATTCCAGTGGGGACGAATTAATAATCTGTGAGGAGGCTCCGGTTTCTTCCTAAGGTCAGTCACACACACACCGCCCTCCGGGATCACGAGGCCGCTGATGAAAGGGAGGTAAGGGGCTTCTGTGCCCACACTATACCATGATCCAGCATGGCTGTAGGGGGCGGGCCGTGTGCGCACTGGCGTGGACACTGATTACTGGGCAGCCGCTCCACTAGCCACCAGGGACAGTTAAGGAGCACAGCTCTGGGGGGTTTTCTCCTATATTAACCCCATTTTGTACTACCTGCAGTGCATTGTGATAGGTAATAGAGCCTGATTCAGGTTGGATTGCAATCACAATAAGCAATCCAACTGCAAAAATTGCTAAGAGCATACGCATGCGCCTGCATTTTCTGTGACTGTCAATCGGTGCGGGGGGGGGGGGGGGGGTCAGCAACACTCCATTTCAAAGTCGGAGATGGAGCGGTGCGGGGGCAGGGCTTCAACGGAGAAACAGGAGGCGTGGTCAGAGCGGCTGCATGACATCACATGCAACCGTTGCGATCACAAAAATGGTGGCGGCTTCCTGCGCACACGTACAGTCTGCACCAACAGGAGGCTAACCCATTTTTTATGATCACGCTGAACTGCACTGAGACTGCAATTTCAGCGTGGTCAAGAAGGGAGGCGGCATGCTGGGTGGCCATGCCCTGTGATGGGTGGCCCCAGCATGCGAACCAAAGGATTGCAAATTCTGTTACTTAGCAGAATTTGCAATCCTTACTGAATTAGGCCATTGATTACAAAATTGTAAACAATATTTGAAGTTTTTCTTCAGGGACTAACACAAAAGATGCTTGGGGCTACTAACACATGGGTAAGCCACGTAAAGCTTCCCATGGGTCAGTGGCATCACAACGGGGTTGCGGCACACACCCGAGTGTCACCCGCCAAGTGGGGTGACACCAAAGTGCCGGCTCTTCTTCAGTGACAGAATATGGGTGTTTTACTGTGACATTACGTGCAACACCCAGTTTCTGTCACTGTGCAGGAGCCAGCACCACTCACACACTAGTCCCCGGGTACAGCCCCCAACCCCCGGGATACCCGCAGCAACAAAATGGTGATTCAGGCCACGCCCCTACCTATGAGACCATGCCTCCTTTTTACCATTGCGCTGCTTATCTGCGCGCACTGCATTACAATCTCCCTCGCCGCCTCTCTGGGTGTCACCAGTGATAGTGACACCTCTGCCATGCTTGTAGCAGCTGGTCCTAAGATCTACGCCTCCAGCCCTGAGTGTTTTCCCTTGTGACTTGTTGATCATCATTGCGAAGCAGATGCTTACAGAAAACTGCAGGGGTTTAGATTGAAAAGAAAAACATTGACGAACCCATCATTTCAGCGACAGGGTCTGCCACACGACTGACTGAAATGACTGGTTGGTTTGGGCCCCCACCAAAAAAGAATCAATCAATCTCTCCTTGCACAAACTGGCTCTACAGAGGCAAGATGTCCACCTCATCATCCTCCGATTCCTCACCCCTTTCACTGTGTACATCCCCCTCCTCACAGATTATTAATTCGTCCCCACTGGAATCCACCATCTCAGATCCCTGTGTACTTTCTGGAGGCAATTGCTGGTGAATGTCTCCACGGAGGAATTGATTATAATTAATTTTGATGATCATCATCTTCTCCACATTTTCTGGAAGTAACCTTGTACGCCGATTGCTGACAAGGTGAGCGGCCGCACTAAACACTCTTTCGGAGTACACACTGGAGGGAGGGCAACTTAGGTAGAATAAAGCCAGTTTGTGCAAGGGCCTTCAAATTGCCTCTTTTTCTCCACCATTCTTTCAAAGGTGACAGAATCATATGCAGTGACAGTAGACGACATGTCAGTAATCGTTGCCAGGTCATTCAGTCTGGACCAGATGTCAGCACTCACTCCAGACTGCCCTGCATCACCGCCAGCGGGTGGGCTCGGAATTCTTAGCCTTTTTCTCGCACCCCCAGTTGCGGGAGAATGTGAAGGAGGAGCTGTTGACGGGTCACGTTCCGCTTGACTTGACAATTTTCTCACCAGCAGGTCTTTGAACCTCTGCAGACTTGTGTCTGCCGGAAAGAGAGATACAATGTAGGTTTTAAATCTAGGATCGAGCACGGCGGCCAAAATGTAGTGCTCTGATTTCAACAGATTGAATCCTGGTTAAGCAAATTAAGGGCTCCATCCACAAGTCCCACATGCCTAGTTGAATCGCTCTGTTTTAGCTCCTCCTTCAATGTCTCCAGCTTCTTCTGCAAAAGCCTGATGAGGGGAATGACCTGACTCAGGCTGGCAGTGTCTGAACTGACTTCACGTGTGGAAAGTTCAAAGGGTTGCAGAACCTTGCACAACGTTGAAATCATTCTCCACTGCGCTTGAGTCAGGTGCATTCCCCCTCCTTTGCCTATATCGTGGGCAGATGTATAGGCTTGAATGGCCTTTTGCTGCTCCTCCATCCTCTGAAGCATATAGAGGGTTGAATTCCACCTCGTTACCACCTCTTGCTTCAGATGATGGCAGGGCAGGTTCAGGAATGTTTGGTGGTGCTCCAGTCTTCGGCATGCGGTGGCTGAAGGCAGAAAGTGGCCCGCAATTCTTCGGGCCACCGACAGCATCTCTTGCACGCCCCTGTCGTTTTTTAAATAATTCTGCACCACCAAGTTCAATGTATGTGCAAAACATGGGACGTGCTGGAATTTGCCCAGATGTAATGCACGCACAATATTGGTGGCGTTGTCCGATGTCACAAATCCCCAGGAGAGTTCAATTGGGGTAAGCCATTCTGCGATGATGTTCCTCAGTTTCCGTAAGTGGTTGTCAGCTGTGTGCCTCTTATGGAAAGCGGTGATACAAAGCGTAGCCTGCCTAGGAACGAGTTGGCAATTGCGAGATGCTGCTACTGGTGCCGCCGCTGCTGTTCTTGCTGCGGGAGGCAATACATCTACCCAGTGGGCTGTCACAGTCATATAGTCCTGAGTCTGCCCTGCTCCACTTAACCACAGACAAGTGGACATTGGGTACAACTGCATTTTTTAGGACACTGGTGACTCTTTTTCTGAGGTCTGTGTACATTTTCGGTATCGCCTGCCTAGAGAAATGGAACCTAGTGGGTATTTGGTACCGGGGACACAGTACCTCAATCAAGTCTCTAGTTGCCTCTAAATTAACGATGGATACCGGAACCACATTTCTCACCACCCAGACCTGAGTTATCCGCTTTGCAGCAGGATGACTGCTGTGATATTTCATCTTCCTCGCAAAGGACTGTTGGACAGTCAATTGCTTACTGGAAGAAGTACAAGTGGTCTTCCGACTTCCCCTCTGGGATGACGATCGACTCCCAGCAGCAACAACAGCAGCGCCAGCAGCAGTAGGCGTTACACTCAAGGATGCATCGGAGGAATCCCAGGCAGGAGAGGACTCGTCAGACTTGCCAGTGACATGGCCTGCAGGACTATTGGCTCTCCTGTCTAAGGAGGAAATTGACACTGAGGGAGTTGGTGGTGTGGTTTGCAGGAGCTTGGTTACAAGAGGAAGGGATTTAGTGGTTAGTGGACTGCTTCCACTGTCATCCAAAGTTTTTGAACTTGTCACTGACTTATGATGAATGCGCTGCAGGTGACGTATAAGGGAGGATGTTCCGAGGTGGTTAACGTCCTTATCCCTACTTATTACAGCTTGACAAAGGCAACACACGGCTTGACACCTGTTGTCCGCATTTGTGTACAGGATGCATACCTTCATGTCCCCATTTATCCACCTCATCAGGCGTAACTCAGATTTGCGGTACAGGACTGTCATTGCCAATTTCAGACGTTGCTGTTTGGTCTCTCCATGGCCCTGAGAATTTTCACCAAGGTAATGGCGGAAATGATGGTGCTCCTGTGCAAGCAAGGTGTCACAATTATCCCGTACTTGGGCGATCTCATAAAAGCGAGATCAAGAGAGCAGTTGCTGAACAGCGTATCACTTTCACTGAAAGTGTTACAGCAACACGGCTGGATTCTCAATATCCCGAAGTCGCAGTTGATTCCTACTACTCGTCTGTCTTTCTTGGGCATGATTCTGGACACAGACCAGAAGAGGGTTTATCTCCTGATAGAAAAGGCCCAGGAACTCATGACTCTTGTCAGGAACCAATTGAAACCAAAACAGGTGTCAGTGCATCACTGCACTCGAGTCCTGGGAAAGATGGTGGCATCATACGAGGCCATTCCATTCGGCAGGTTCCATGCGAGGACTTTCCAATGGGACCTACTGGACAAGTGGTCCGGGTCACATTTACAGATGCATTGGTTGATCACCCTGTCCCCCAGGGTCAGGGTATCACTCTTGTGGTGGCTGCAGAGTGCTCACCTTCTCGAGGGACGCAGATTCAGCATTCAGGGCTGGATCCTGGTGACCACAGACGCAAGCCTCCAAGGTTGGGGAGCAGTCACACAGGGAAGAAATTTCCAAGGTCTTTGGTCAAGTCAAGAGACTTGTCTTCACATCAACATCCTGGAACTAAGGGCCATATACAATGCCCTACGTCAAGCGGAGACCTTACTTTGCGACCAACCGGTTCTGATCCAGTCAGACAACGTCACCGCAGTGGCTCATGTAAACCGCCAAGGCGGCACAAGAAGCAGAGTGGCGATGGCACAAGCCACCAGAATTCTTCGCTGGGTGGAGAATCACGCAAGCGCACTGTCAGCAGTGTTCATTCCGGGAGTGGACAACTGGGAAGCAGACATCCTCAGCAGACACGACCTACATCCGGGAGAGTGGGGACTTCATCAGGAAGTCTTTGCACAGATTACAAGTCGGTGGGAACTGCCACAGATAGACATGATGCCGTCCCGGCTCAACAAAAAGCTACAGAGGTATTGCGCAAGGTCAAGAGACCCTCAGGCAGTAGCTGTAGACGCCCTAGTGACACCGTGGGTGTTCCGGTCGGTCTATGTATTTCCTCCTCTTCCTCTCATACCCAAGGTGTTGAGGATAATAAGACAAAGAGGAGTGAGAACAATCCTCATTGTTCCAGATTGGCCACGGAGGACCTGGTATCCGGATCTGCAGGAAATGCTCACAGAAGATCTGTGGCCTCTCCCTCTAAGACAGGACCTGTTGCATCAGGGGCCCTGTCTGTTCCAAGACTTACCGCAGCTGCATTTGACGGCATGGCGGTTGAATGCCGGATCCTAGCATTCCGGTTGAGGTCATCCCTACGCTGATAAAGGCTAGGAAGGATGTAACGTTAAAACATTACACCGTATATGGCGAAATTATGTTTCTTGGTGTGAGGCCAGGAATGCTCCTACGGAAGAATTCCATCTGGGCCGTTTCCTTCACTTCCTACAAACTGGAGTGAATTTGGGCCTAAAATTAGGCTCTATTAAGGTCCAGATTTCAGCCTTATCCATTTTCTTTCAAAAAGAATTGGCTTCTCTTCCAGAAGTTCAGACTTTTGTAAAAGGAGTGCTGCATATTCAGCCTCCTTTTGTGCCTCCGGTGGCACCTTGGGACCTTAACGTGGTGTTAAGTTTTCTAAAATTACACTGGTTTGAACCACTTAAAACAGTGGAGTTAAAATATCTCACATGGAAGGTGGTCATGTTATTAGCCTTGGCTTCGGCTAGGCGAGTGTCGGAATTAGCGGCTTTGTCACATAAAAGCCCATATTTGGTATTCCATGTGGATAGAGCGGAATTGCAGACCCGTCCTCAATTCCTACCAAAAGTGGTCTCATCTTTTCATATGAACCAACCTATTGTGGTGCCTGTGGCTACGCGTGACTTGGAGGATTCCGAGTTACTTGATGTGGTTAGGGCTTTGAAAATTTACGTGGCCAGGACGGCTAGAGTCAGGAAAACTGAAGCGCTGTTTGTCCTGTATGCAACCAACAAGATTGGTGCCCCTGCTTCAAAGCAGGCTATTGCTCGCCGGATTTGTAACACGATTCAGCAAGCGCATTCTATGGCTGGATTGCAGTTACTGAAATCGGTCAAGGCCCATTCCACGAGGAAAGTGGGCTCTTCTTGGGCGGCTGCCCGAGGGGTCTCGGCACTACAGCTGTGTCAAGCTGCTACTTGGTCGGGTTCACACACCTTTGCAAAATACTATAAGTTTGATACCCTGGCTGAGGAGGAACTCATGTTTGCTCAATCGGTGCTGCAGAGTCATCCGCACTCTCCCGCCCGTTTTGGAGCATTGGTATAATCCCCATGGTCCTTACGGAGTCCCCAGCATCCTCTAGGACGTTAGAGAAAATAAGATTTTAAACCTACTGGTAAATCTTTTTCTCGTAGTCCGTAGATGATGCTGGGCGCCCGTCCCAAGTGCGGACTACTTCTGCAATACTTGTATATAGTTATTGCTTCAATAAGGGTTATGTTATAGTTGCATCGGTCCTGCACTGATGCTATGTTGTTTTTTCATACTGATAACTGGGTAGTTTATCACAAGTTATACGGTGTGATTGGTGTGGCTGGTATGAATCTTGCCCTGGATTAACAAAATCCTTTCCTCATACTGTCCGTCTCCTCTGGGCACAGTTTCTCTAACTGTGGCATAGAGGGAGGAGCCAGTGCACACCCAGAACTAAAGTCTTTCTTAAAGTGCCCATGTCTCCTGTGGAGCCCGTCTATCCCCATGGTCCTTACGGAGTCCCCAGCATCCTCTACGGACTACGAGAAAAAGATTTACCGGTAGGTTTAAAATCTTATTTTCTACTTTATTCTTTTCTATCCTAGTTTATTACGACCAACTCTCATCCAAGGAGTTTGATATTCTACTACCTGCATGCAATTTAAATTGCTTAAATTGTTTATATGGTTGATTTGTCCTTCACAATCCATAATCTGCAACTTGGATGTACTTGTGTCATTGAAAATCTTATAATAAAAATGTATATACAGATACTCAACCTGTATATTGAAAAAAAAAAAAGTTATAAGACATATGCATTCAATATTTGAAGAAACAAAATAAAATAAAGCTATCTATTGGGTTTCACTAACAAGCACATTGGAAGACTTGACTACTGTTAAAAGACATGCATTACATGGTATAGAGCCACAAACCACAATGTAGTAAAATAAAAACAAACTTACATGTGTATCAAACCTATGTGAGGCTTACATTGATAGTGCAAGATCAACACTCTATCAACTGTGCAAACTAGACTGCACATAAATGCCATAAAATTTATCTGAGATTTTAGTAAATAAGGCCCGTTGCTGTCCGGGTCACGCAGCCGTCACGGCCCGCCCCCATACGGTCCGGTCATGTCTGCGTTGTCCTGACTGTGCCCCCAAAATGGCGGCACAACGCCGCTGGCCCGACTCCTCCTGCCCAGTGACCGCCTCTGCCTGTCAATCAGGCAGAGGCGCTCACTGGGCAGAGATGCTGATCGCATCTCTGGCATGTGCCGGTGCACTGCGGCACCAGCACACACGCACTTCAGACCTGATCTCCTGTTGTGTGAATATGCACAGCAGGGATCAGGTCTGAATTAGGCCCTATATACAGCTGTCAGTAAGGCAGGGATGTGCTGCTGCCAGTGAGGCAGGGATGTGCTGCTGGTAGTGAAGCAGTGATGTGCTGCTGTCAGCGAAGCAGTGCTGTGCTGCTGTCAGCGAGACAGGGATGTGCTGCTGTCAGCGAGGCAGGGATGTGCTGCTGTCAGCGAAGCAGGGATGTGCTGCTGTCAGCGAAGCAGGGATGTGCTGCTGTCAGTGAAGCAGGGATGTGCTGCTGTCAGCGAGGCAGGGATGTGCTGCTGTCAGCGAGGCAGGGATGTGCTGCTGTCAGCGAGGCAGGGATGTGCTGCTATAAGTGAGGTAGGGATGTGCTGCTGTCATTGAAGCAGGAATGTGCTGCTGCAGTGAGGCAGAGATATGCAGCCCACTATCTCCCTATCACCCCTGCCTGAGTCACACACTTTCCCTGTCACCCCTGCCTCAGTTACCCACTATCTCCCAGTCACCGCTGCCTCAGTCAACCACTATATCTGCGATCCCTGCCTCAGTCACCCACTATACCAGTCACCCCTGCTTTAGTCACCCACTGTCACCCTATCACCCCTGCTTCAGTCACCCACTATCCCTGTCAACCCTGCCTCAGTCACCCACTATCTCCCAGTCACCCCTGCCTCAGTCAGCCACTATCCCTGTCACCCCTGCCTCAGTCTCTTACTGTCCCTGTCACCCCTGCCACAGTCATCCACTATCTCCCTATCACCCCTGCCTTAGTCATTTATTATACCTGTCACCCACTTTCTTCCCATACTTACCCAACCCCTTCCTATCACCCCTCCCTCAGTAACCCACTATCTCCCTGTCACCCACTATCTCCCAGTCACCCCGGCCTCAGTCACCCACTATCTCCCACTCATACATGCTTCAGTCACCCACTATCTCCCAGTCATCCCTGCCTCAGTCACCTACTGACACCAGTGCAGACATTTCTGCTGCGGCCTCTCCACTCTCCAGCGTGAACGTCCTGACGACTGAGGAAATCCGCTTCCTAGTTGAGGACTCCGGGAATGAACACTGCCGATATTGCTGTCAGATGACTTTCTACCCAACGGAGGATTTTTGATACTTCCAGCTTTGCCATGCAGTTTCGAGTGCCGCCTTGATGATTTGTGTACACTACCGTGGTGGCGTTGTCAGATTGTACTTGAACAGGCCTGTTCTGTACTAGAGGCAGGGCCAGTGTCAATTAATTGAACACTGCCTGCAATTCCAGAATGTATATCAGGAGGAGAGATTCCTCCCTGGTCCACCG
Source organism: Pseudophryne corroboree (assembly GCF_028390025.1). Taxonomy (NCBI): domain Eukaryota; kingdom Metazoa; phylum Chordata; class Amphibia; order Anura; family Myobatrachidae; genus Pseudophryne; species Pseudophryne corroboree. Next base: position 229,387 of record NW_026970106.1, read on the forward strand.
ACCCTGGAGAAAGTGTTGCTCCAACACCATGGCCCAGCCCAAAAGACTGGCATCCATTGTCAGGAGGACACAGTTGGAGATCCAGAAGGGATGGCCCCTGCTCAACTGTTGGTCCTGTAGCCACCAGCTCAGTGTCAGACGAACCTCCGGAGTCAAGGAGATCATTTGAGACATCATCCGATGAGGCAGGCCGTCCCACTTGGAGAGGATTAACCTCTGCAGAGGGCGGTAATGAAATTGAGCGTACTCTACCATATCGAAAGCCGACACCATGAGGTCTAGTACTTGCATCGCTGTGTGTATCAACACTCTTGGGCGAGAGAGGACGATACTGTCCTGAATTTTCAGGACTTTCTCTGGAGACAGAAACAATTGTTGGCTGTGTGTGTCCAGCAGTGCCCCTAGGTGCACAATGTTCCGAGCAGGGACCAGCGAGGACTTTTTTCAGTTGATGAGCCACCCGTGGACTTTTAGGAATTGGACCGCCAGTTCCAGATAACTGTGGAGAACCTCTTGGGAGTTCACCAGGATCAGCAAGTCGTCCAGATTTGGCAGGATCCTGATTCTCTGATGGTGAAGGGTCGTCATCACGGCCATGACCTTGGTGAATATCCGAGGTGCCATGGCCAAACCAGAAGGCAGGACTTGAAATCCAAAAACAAACCAGGCACAACACTGCTTAGCTTCCATCATCAGATGAGATTGGACCAGTGGCGTAACTACTGCCCCCGCAGTCCTCGCGGTGGCTTGGGGGCGAGAGGCTGCGGGGGCGCCACTGATTTACAGCAGACTGACATGCGGACGAGCGTCCGCATGTCAGTCTGCAGTCTCCTTCCCTCCGCCGCTTTTTGGAGGGACACGGAGGGCACACAGCGCGCCTCCCTGTGTCCCTCCTGCTGCATCATCTCCGGCGGCCGCGGGTCTAATAGGGGGAAGTGCCGTCCGTGAGCTCTAATTGGCTCACGAACCGGCACTTCCCCCTATTAGACCCGCGGCCGCCGGAGATGATGCAGCAGGAGGGACACAGGAGAGACGAGCTGTGCCCTCCGTGTCCCTCCAAAAAGCGACGGCGGGGGGGGGGGGGGTAAATATCTGGCACTGGGGGCATATATGGCACGGGGGGGGGAGGGAGGAATATCTGGCACTGGGGCATTTCTGGCACTGGGGGGAATATCTGGCACTGGGGGCATATCTGGCACTGGGGGGGATATCTGGCACTGGGGCATATATGGCACTGGGGGGGAATATCTGGCACTGGGGGCATATATGGCACTGGGGGGGGGGTATCTGGCACTGGGGGCATATATGGCACGGGGGGCATATATGGCACTGGGGGGAATATCTGGCACTGGGGGCATATATGGCACTGGGGGGGAATATCTGGCACTGGGGGCATATGTGTACCTGGCACATGGGGGGACGACTATATTTGGCACTGGGGCATGTAAGTACCTGGCACCGTGGGGGAATATCTGGCACTGGGGACATATGTGGCACTGGGAGCACAGCCCTAGCAACAAAGACTACCTCCTAGCAACGAGCATGACACCCAGTGCATGAAACATCTGGCAACGAGCATGACACCCAGTGCATGAAACACCTGGCAACGAGCATGACACCCAGTGCATGAAACCCCTGGCAACGAGCATGACACCCTGAGCATGAAAACCCCTGGCACCGTGCATGGAACCAAGAGCATGAAACCCCTGGCAACGAGCATGACACCCAGTGCATGAAACCCCTGACAACGAGCAGGTAATTGAAAAGTAATTAGAAGCCTTACTGTAGGACTTAATGTGTAATGGGCATTACGGTGTGTGGCATAATGTATCACGGACATTGCGGTGTGTGTCATAATGTGTCGCAGGCATTACGGTGTATGGTATACTATATCGCGGGCATTGTGATATGTGGTATAATGTCTCAGGGTCATTGCAGTGTGTGGCATAATGTATCACGGACATTGCGGTGTGTGTCATAATGTGTCAGGCATTACGGTGTGTGGTATACTATATCACGGGCATTGTGGTATGTGGTATAATGTCTCAGGGTCATTGCAGTGTGGCATAATACATAACGGGCATTGCGATGTGTGGCATAGGGTATAACGGGCAGGGCATTGCGGTATGTGTCACAGGCATTACGGTGTATGGTATACTATATCACGGGCATTGTGGTATAATGTCTCAAGGTCATTGCAGTGTGTGGCATAATGTGTCACAGGCATTGTATGTGCTATAATGTATCGGGCATTGCAGTTAGAGATGAGCGCCGGAAATTTTTCGGGTTTTGTGTTTTGGTTTTGGGTTCGGTTCCGCGGCCGTGTTTTGGGTTCAACCGCGTTTTGGCAAAACCTCACCGAATTTTTTTTGTCGGATTCGGGTGTGTTTTGGATTCGGGTGTTTTTTTCCAAAAAACCTAAAAAACAGCTTAAATCATAGAATTTGGCGGTCATTTTGATCCCAAAGTATTATTAACCTCAAAAACCATAATTTCCACTCATTTTCAGTCTATTCTGAATACCTCACACCTCACAATATTATTTTTAGTCCTAAAATTTGCACCGAGGTCGCTGTGTGAGTAAGATAAGCGACCCTAGTGGCCGACACAAACACCGGGCCCATCTAGGAGTGGCACTGCAGTGTCACGCAGGATGGCCCTTCCAAAAAACCCTCCCCAAACAGCACATGACGCAAAGAAAAAAAGAGGCGCAATGAGGTAGCTGTGTGAGTAAGATTAGCGACCCTAGTGGCCGACACAAACACCGGGCCCATCTAGGAGTGGCACTGCAGTGTCACGCAGGATGTCCCTTCCAAAAAACCCTCCCCAAACAGCACATGACGCAAAGAAAAAAAGAGGCGCAATGAGGTAGCTGTGTGAGTAAGATAAGCGACCCTAGTGGCCGACACAAACACCGGGCCCATCTAGGAGTGTCACTGCAGTGTCACGCAGGATGTCCCTTCCAAAAAACCCTCCCCAAACAGCACATGACGCAAAGAAAAAAAGAGGCGCAATGAGGTAGCTGTGTGAGTAAGATAAGCGACCCTAGTGGCCGACACAAACACCGGGCCCATCTAGGAGTGGCACTGCAGTGTCACGCAGGATGTCCCTTCCAAAAAACCCTCCCCAAACAGCACATGACGCAAAGAAAAAGAAAAGAAAAAAGAGGTGCAAGATGGAATTGTCCTTGGGCCCTCCCACCCACCCTTATGTTGTATAAACAAAACAGGACATGCACACTTTAACCAACCCATCATTTCAGTGACAGGGTCTGCCACACGACTGTGACTGATATGACGGGTTGGTTTGGACCCCCCCAAAAAAGAAGCAATTAATCTCTCCTTGCACAAACTGGCTCTACAGAGGCAAGATGTCCACCTCATCATCACCCTCCGATATATCACCGTGTACATCCCCCTCCTCACAGATTATCAATTCGTCCCCACTGGAATCCACCATCTCAGCTCCCTGTGTACTTTGTGGAGGCAATTGCTGCTGGTCAATGTCTCCGCGGAGGAATTGATTATAATTCATTTTAATGAACATCATCTTCTCCACATTTTCTGGATGTAACCTCGTACGCCGATTGCTGACAAGGTGAGCGGCGGCACTAAACACTCTTTCGGAGTACACACTTGTGGGAGGGCAACTTAGGTAGAATAAAGCCAGTTTGTGCAAGGGCCTCCAAATTGCCTCTTTTTCCTGCCAGTATAAGTACGGACTGTGTGACGTGCCTACTTGGATGCGGTCACTCATATAATCCTCCACCATTCTATCAATGTTGAGAGAATCATATGCAGTGACAGTAGACGACATGTCCGTAATCGTTGTCAGGTCCTTCAGTCCGGACCAGATGTCAGCATCAGCAGTCGCTCCAGACTGCCCTGCATCACCGCCAGCGGGTGGGCTCGGAATTCTGAGCCTTTTCCTCGCACCCCCAGTTGCGGGAGAATGTGAAGGAGGAGATGTTGACAGGTCGCGTTCCGCTTGACTTGACAATTTTGTCACCAGCAGGTCTTTCAACCCCAGCAGACTTGTGTCTGCCGGAAAGAGAGATCCAAGGTAGGCTTTAAATCTAGGATCGAGCACGGTGGCCAAAATGTAGTGCTCTGATTTCAACAGATTGACCACCCGTGAATCCTTGTTAAGCGAATTAAGGGCTCCATCCACAAGTCCCACATGCCTAGCGGAATCGCTCCGTGTTAGCTCCTCCTTCAATGTCTCCAGCTTCTTCTGCAAAAGCCTGATGAGGGGAATGACCTGACTCAGGCTGGCAGTGTCTGAACTGACTTCACGTGTGGCAAGTTCAAAGGGCATCAGAACCTTGCACAACGTTGAAATCATTCTCCACTGCGCTTGAGACAGGTGCATTCCACCTACTATATCGTGCTCAATTGTATAGGCTTGAATGGCCTTTTGCTGCTCCTCCAACCTCTGAAGCATATAGAGGGTTGAATTCCACCTCGTTACCACTTCTTGCTTCAGATGATGGCAGGGCAGGTTCAGTAGTTTTTGGTGGTGCTCCAGTCTTCTGTACGTGGTGCCTGTACGCCGAAAGTGTCCCGCAATTCTTCTGGCCACCGACAGCATCTCTTGCACGCCCCTGTCGTTTTTTAAAAAATTCTGCACCACCAAATTCAAGGTATGTGCAAAACATGGGACGTGCTGGAATTTGCCCATATTTAATGCACACACAATATTGCTGGCGTTGTCCGATGCCACAAATCCACAGGAGAGTCCAATTGGGGTAAGCCATTCCGCGATGATCTTCCTCAGTTGCCGTAAGAGGTTTTCAGCTGTGTGCGTATTCTGGAAAGCGGTGATACAAAGCGTAGCCTGCCTAGGAAAGAGTTGGCGTTTGCGAGATGCTGCTACTGGTGCCGCCGCTGCTGTTCTTGCGGCGGGAGTCCATACATCTACCCAGTGGGCTGTCACAGTCATATAGTCCTGACCCTGCCCTGCTCCACTTGTCCACATGTCCGTGGTTAAGTGGACATTGGGTACAACTGCATTTTTTAGGACACTGGTGAGTCTTTTTCTGACGTCCGTGTACATTCTCGGTATCGCCTGCCTAGAGAAGTGGAACCTAGATGGTATTTGGTAACGGGGGCACACTGCCTCAATAAATTGTCTAGTTCCCTGTGAACTAACGGCGGATACCGGACGCACGTCTAACACCAACATAGTTGTCAAGGCCTCAGTTATCCGCTTTGCAGCAGGATGACTGCTGTGATATTTCATCTTCCTCGCAAAGGACTGTTGAACAGTCAATTGCTTACTGGAAGTAGTACAAGTGGGCTTACGACTTCCCCTCTGGGATGACCATCGACTCCCAGCAGCAACAACAGCAGCGCCAGCAGCAGTAGGCGTTACACGCAAGGATGCATCGGAGGAATCCCAGGCAGGAGAGGACTCGTCAGAATTGCCAGTGACATTGCCTGCAGGACTATTGGCATTCCTGGGGAAGGAGGAAATTGACACTGAGGGAGTTGGTGGGGTGGATTGCGTGAGCTTGGTTACAAGAGGAAGGGATTTACTGGTCAGTGGACTGCTTCCGCTGTCACCCAAAGTTTTTGAACTTGTCACTGACTTATTATGAATGTGCTGCAGGTGACGTATAAGGGAGGATGTTCCGAGGTGGTTAACGTCCTTACCCCTACTTATTACAGCTTGACAAAGGGAACACACGGCTTGACACCTGTTGTCCGCATTTCTGGTGAAATACTTCCACACCGAAGAGCTGATTTTTTTGGTATTTTCACCAGGCATGTCAACGGCCATATTCCTACCACGGACAACAGGTGTCTCCCCGGGTGCCTGACTTAAACAAACCACCTCACCATCAGAATCCTCCTGGTCAATTTCCTCCCCAGCGCCAGCAACACCCATATCCTCCTCATCCTGGTGTACTTCAACACTGACATCTTCAATCTGACTATCAGGAACTGGACTGCGGGTGCTCCTTCCATCACTTGCAGGGGGCGTGCAAATGGTGGAAGGCGCATGCTCTTCACGTCCAGTGTTGGGAAGGTCAGGCATCGCAACCGACACAATTGGAGTCGGACTCTCCTTGTGGATTTGGGATTTCGAAGAACGCACAGTTCTTTGCGGTGCTACTGCTTTTGCCAGCTTGAGTCTTTTCATTTTTCTAGCGAGAGGCTGAGTGCTTCCATCCTCATGTGAAGCTGAACCACTAGCCATGAACATAGGCCAGGGCCTCAGCCGTTCCTTGCCACTCCGTGTGGTAAATGGCATATTGGCAAGTTTACGCTTCTCCTCCGACAATTTTATTTTAGGTTTTGGAGTCCTTTTTTTACTGATATTTGGTGTTTTGGATTTGACATGCTCTGTACTATGACATTGGGCATCGGCCTTGGCAGACGACGTTGCTGGCATTTCATCGTCTCGGCCATGACTAGTGGCAGCAGCTTCAGCACGAGGAGGAAGTGGATCTTGATCTTTCCCTAATTTTGGAACCTCAACATTTTTGTTCTCCATATTTTAATAGGCACAACTAAAAGGCACCTCAGGTAAACAATGGAGATGGATGGATTGGATACTAGTATACAATTATGGACGGGCTGCCGAGTGCCGACACAGAGGTAGCCACAGCCGTGAACTACCGCACTGTACTGTGTCTGCTGCTAATATATAGACTGGTTGATAAAGAGATAGTATACTCGTAACTAGTATGTATGTATAAAGAAAGAAAAAAAAACCACGGTTAGGTGGTATATACAATTATGGACGGGCTGCCGAGTGCCGACACAGAGGTAGCCACAGCCGTGAACTACCGCACTGTACTGTGTCTGCTGCTAATATAGACTGGTTGATAAAGAGATAGTATACTCGTAACTAGTATGACTATAAAGAAAGAAAAAAAAAACCACGGTTAGGTGGTATATACAATTATGGACGGGCTGCCGAGTGCCGACACAGAGGTAGCCACAGCCGTGAACTACCGCACTGTACTGTGTCTGCTGCTAATATATAGACTGGTTGATAAAGAGATAGTATACTCGTAACTAGTATGTATGTATAAAGAAAGAAAAAAAAAACACGGTTAGGTGGTATATACAATTATGGACGGGCTGCCGAGTGCCGACACAGAGGTAGCCACAGCCGTGAACTACCGCACTGTACTGTGTCTGCTGCTAATATAGACTGGTTGATAAAGAGATAGTATACTCGTAACTAGTATGACTATAAAGAAAGAAAAAAAAAACACGGTTAGGTGGTATATACAATTATGGACGGGCTGCCGAGTGCCGACACAGAGGTAGCCACAGCCGTGAACTACCACACTGTACTGTGTCTGCTGCTAATATAGACTGGTTGATAAAGAGATAGTATACTCGTAACTAGTATGTATGTATAAAGAAAGAAAAAAAAACCACGGTTAGGTGGTATATACAATTATGGACGGGCTGCCGAGTGCCGACACAGAGGTAGCCACATCCGTGAACTACCGCACTGTACTGTGTCTGCTGCTAATATATAGACTGGTTGATAAAGAGATAGTATACTCGTAACTAGTATGTATGTATAAAGAAAGAAAAAAAAACCACGGTTAGGTGGTATATACAATTATGGACGGGCTGCCGAGTGCCGACACAGAGGTAGCCACAGCCGTGAACTACCGCACTGTACTGTGTCTGCTGCTAATATATAGACTGGTTGATAAAGAGATAGTATACTCGTAACTAGTATGTATGTATAAAGAAAGAAAAAAAAACCACGGTTAGGTGGTATATACAATTATGGACGGGCTGCCGAGTGCCGACACAGAGGTAGCCACAGCCGTGAACTACCGCACTGTACTGTGTCTGCTGCTAATATATAGACTGGTTGATAAAGAGATAGTATACTCGTAACTAGTATGTATGTATGTATAAAGAAAGAAAAAAAAAACACGGTTAGGTGGTATATACAATTATGGACGGGCTGCCGAGTGCCGACACAGAGGTAGCCACAGCCGTGAACTACCGCACTGTACTGTGTCTGCTGCTAATATAGACTGGTTGATAAAGAGATAGTATACTCGTAACTAGTATGACTATAAAGAAAGAAAAAAAAAACACGGTTAGGTGGTATATACAATTATGGACGGGCTGCCGAGTGCCGACACAGAGGTAGCCACAGCCGTGAACTACCACACTGTACTGTGTCTGCTGCTAATATAGACTGGTTGATAAAGAGATAGTATACTCGTAACTAGTATGTATGTATAAAGAAAGAAAAAAAAACCACGGTTAGGTGGTATATACAATTATGGACGGGCTGCCGAGTGCCGACACAGAGGTAGCCACATCCGTGAACTACCGCACTGTACTGTGTCTGCTGCTAATATATAGACTGGTTGATAAAGAGATAGTATACTCGTAACTAGTATGTATGTATAAAGAAAGAAAAAAAAACCACGGTTAGGTGGTATATACAATTATGGACGGGCTGCCGAGTGCCGACACAGAGGTAGCCACAGCCGTGAACTACCGCACTGTACTGTGTCTGCTGCTAATATATAGACTGGTTGATAAAGAGATAGTATACTCGTAACTAGTATGTATGTATAAAGAAAGAAAAAAAAACCACGGTTAGGTGGTATATACAATTATGGACGGGCTGCCGAGTGCCGACACAGAGGTAGCCACAGCCGTGAACTACCGCACTGTACTGTGTCTGCTGCTAATATAGACTGGTTGATAAAGAGATAGTATACTCGTAACTAGTATGTATGTATAAAGAAAGAAAAAAAAACCACGGTTAGGTGGTATATACAATTATGGACGGGCTGCCGAGTGCCGACACAGAGGTAGCCACAGCCGTGAACTACCGCACCGTACTGTGTCTGCTGCTAATATAGACTGGTTGATAAAGAGATAGTATACTCGTAACTAGTATGACTATAAAGAAAGAAAAAAAAACCACGGTTAGGTGGTATATACAATTATGGACGGGCTGCCGAGTGCCGACACAGAGGTAGCCACAGCCGTGAACTACCGCACTGTACTGTGTCTGCTGCTAATATAGACTGGTTGATAAAGAGATAGTATACTACTAATATTATATATACTGGTGGTCAGGTCACTGGTCACTAGTCACACTGGCAGTGGCACTCCTGCAGCAAAAGTGTGCACTGTTTAATTTTAATATAATATTATGTACTCCTGGCTCCTGCTATAACCTATAACTGGCACTGCAGTGCTCCCCAGTCTCCCCCACAATTATAAGCTGTGTGAGCTGAGCACAGTCAGATATATATATACATTGATGCAGCACACTGGGCTGAGCAGTGCACACAGATATGGTATGTGACTGAGTCACTGTGTGTATCGTTTTTTTCAGGCAGAGAACGGATATATTAAATAAAACAAACAACTGCACTGTCTGGTGGTCACTGTGGTCGTCAGTCACTAAACTCTGCACTCTCTTCTACAGTATCACAGCCTCAGGTCAATCTCTCTCTCTCTCTCTCAACCCTAATCTAAATGGAGAGGACGCCAGCCACGTCCTCTCCCTATCAATCTCAATGCACGTGTGAAAATGGCGGCGACGCGCGGCTCCTTATATAGAATCCGAGTCTCGCGAGAATCCGACAGCGTTATGATGACGTTCGGGCGCGCTCGGGTTAACCGAGCAAGGCGGGAGGATCCGAGTCTGCTCGGACCCGTGAAAAAAACATGAAGTTCGTGCGGGTTCGGATTCAGAGAAACCGAACCCGCTCATCTCTAATTGCAGTGTGTGGCATAATGTATCACGGACATTGCGGTGTGTGTCATAATGTGTCACAGACATTGTATGTGCTATAATGTATCAGGGGCATTGCAGTGTGTAGCATAATGTATAACGGGCATTGCGATTCCTGTCATAATGTGTCACAGGCATTACGGTGTGTGGCATAATGTGTCACAGACATTACGGTGTGTGGCATAATGTGTCGGGGGCATTACAGTGTGTGCATATTGTGTCGTGCATTATTGTGTGCGGCATAATGTCTAAGGGCCATTGCAGTATGTGGCATAATGTATACTGGGCATTACTATAAGGAGGAAAAATGACAAATAATGTAAGGGGCATGAATCAGGATTATTTTTCTTTCCTGTGGTGGCCAACGTATGGGCGTGCAGGTTGCAAAACTGGGGTATAAGGTAGTCTTTCCCTGCAATGCCACGCCCCTTTATGTGAAACCACGCCCACTCCAACAAAACCACGCCCCTTTTTTGACGCGCGCGCCTTAGGCGCGCGCATATTTATCCCTTTCTTGCTCCCAATTATGGAGCATGAAGGGGGGGGGGGGGGGGCGCCGAAGAATTTTTTGGCTTGGGGGAGAAAAATTTCTAGTTACGCCACTGGATTGGACATATCCAGTGTGATGCGGCTGTAGATGATTTTTGCTGTTTCTAACTTCTACATCAATGAATAAGTTTCAAAATAGAATGCATCAAGAGAACGGTGTTGGTAGTATAAAACTACCTACAGCACCTGGTATTCCCAGGTGGTCTCACATCCAAGAACAAACCAGGCCTAAGATCAGGTGATATTGGGCATATACAGTGTGGTGTGGCTGTAGATGAGCTTAGTGGTTTCTGTTAGAGTTCTTCTACTTCTAACTACTCGTACATAAATGAATAAGCGGACGATTTATTAAACCTGGTGAAATGATAATTTGCATGGTGATAAAGTACCAGCCAATCAACTCCTAATTGCCATGTCACAGGCTGGGTTTGAAAAATGACAGTTAGGAGCTGACTGGCTGGTACTTTATCACCTTGCACTTTATCAGTTCACCAGGCTTAATAGATCTGCCCCAATGTTTCAAAATGGAATGCATCAAGAGAACGGTGTTGGTATTGTAAAAATACACACAGCTCCTGGTATTTCCTGGTGGTCTCCCATCCAAGTACTAAAACCAGGACCAACACTGCTCAGCTTCCATGATCAGGAGAGATTGGGCAAATCCAGTGTGCTGTGGCTGTAGATGAGCTCGTGGTTTCTGTTAGAGCTCTTCTACTTCTAACTTCTGGTACATAAAAGAATATGTGTAAAAATTAAATGTACAGTACCAAGAAAAGGGTGTTGATAGTTTAAAAACACCTAAAGAATCTGATAATACATGGATGGGAGACTGCTTGGTAGTAACAAAGTCCAATACTGCTTTGCTTCAAAGATCAAATGAGATTGGGCATATCCAGTGTGGTGTGGCTTTAGATAAGCTTTGTGGTTTCTGTTAGAGCTCTTCTACTTCTAACTACTGGTACATTAATGAACATGTATAAGGTTGTAGTTTATCCAATATCCCTTTACTACCTTACCTCCCCCCCCCCCTCCCCTCCCCTCCCCTCCCCTCCTTATAGCTTCCTTTGTTCTCTCCTCCTCGTGTGTGCGTTATTTGTTTTCTCATACGTCCTAGAGGATGCTGGGATCACATTAAGAACCATGGGGTATAGACGGGATCCGCAGGAGACATGGGCACTTTAAGACTTTCAAAGGGTGTGAACTGTCTCCTCCCTCTATGCCCCTCCTCCAGACTCCAGTTTTAGAATTGTGCCCAGTGAGACTGGATGCACTACAGGGGAGCTCTACTGAGTTTCTCTGAAAAGACTTATGTTAGTTTTTCTTATTTTCAGGGAGGCTGCTGGCAACAGTCTCCCTGCTTCGTGGAACTTAGGGGAGAGAAGTATGACCAACTTCTAGTGAGTTCAATGGCTCTGCTTCTGGCTGACAGGACACCATTAGCTCCTGAGGGTGCTGATCGCTGGGTACGCCTAGATGCCCACTCCCGTAGCCTGCCATCACCCCCTTACAGAGCCAGAAGTCAGAAGACAGGCGAGTAGCAGAAGAACAGAAGACTTCTTCTCCAGTGACGGCATTCTGAGGTACCACGCAGCGAGCGGAATGCTGTGCGCCATGCTTCCACACAAACACAGGCACTGCAGGGTGCAGGGCATGTGGGTGGGTGGGGGGGGGCACCGTGGGCAGCATAAATTCCTCACAAAAGGCTGGCAAAAGTGGACATTAGTGCCTGGGCACTGTCCTTACCCCGCCAGCGTAATTAATTATTTGTTTCTGAGCGGGACAGAAGCGTGCCATTACAGCGGCGGGGCTTCTTCCTCACCTCACCAGCACATCTATAGAGCGTTACAAGTCTATCACTATAGAGTTTATTATTTCCCAGACTGTGTACTTTTGGCGCTGGGTTGTGAGCTGAAAAATCCTCTCTGTCCCTCTGACAGATTTACTGTAGGTCTATCCCCCATAAGCCGATGTGTCTGTGGGTACTTGGTACATGTGTGTCAACATGTCGGTGGCTGAATGTTTTTCCCAAGAGGAAACTATATTAGGAATGCAGACATATGATGGTGGCCCTGTTGGCACCACCAATAACTGACTGGGTGAAAGTTTCAATAATATCAGAGTGAGGTTGGATAAATCTGTGTCCCAGACACAGACGTAGAGAATAGATGTGATGTTCATGGCTATGCTTCTTTTCCCTCAGGCCCGCAAAAATGTTACTACACACTGATACTGACTCGGATACTGATTCCTATGTCGACCATAATATTTCCTGATTAGATCCAATATTGGCAAGGAGCATTCAGTACATGATTGTGGATATTAAGGACATATTAACATCACTGAGGACCCTGCTGTTCCTGACAAAGGGGTCTATATGTATGTATATATAGATATATAATGAAAGCTGATGTAACGTTCCTCCATCTCTGTTTGAGAAAGTCTGATCCAGCTCGACAAGATGGTTTCAAATCCCCAAAAGGTTTCCGATTGTTTATTCATTTCCTGCTGCGGACAGAATAAAGTGGGAGTCACCCCCTGTTCTGCACGGGGCCCTGTCACAAATCCAGCGGATCATATGCAGGAAGCTACATTATTTCTAGTTATGTAACCACGGGTACATTACTTAGACCTGCCATTACATGCGCATGGGTGAGTAGTAGTATTCAAGAATTGGTCGAATACCTTGTCTTCCGATATAGATATCTTGGAGAGATGGGATACTCCTTACGTTGGATCATATCAAGGACACTGCAGCATACTTACGACTGCAAGGGATATAGGACTCTTGAGTTCACGGGCCAATTTCATGGCAGTCTCGGATAGGAGGGCATTGTGGATTCACCAAGGGAATGCTGATGCTGACTCCAAGAAGAAAGGGAGTCTCTTCCCTATGAAGGTGAAGCCTTGTTTGGCAACGGCCTAGTTAATTTGATCTCGGCAGCTCCCGCAGGTAAGTCAACCTTCTTGCCCTATGTTCCCTCTCAACGGATGAAGACGCATCATTGTCTAACGCAGTCATTTTGTCCCAATAGATATGCAAGAAGTTAAGATTCCCCTTTCTTTGCAGGTAGAGGAAGGAGAAGAGGGAAGAGGTCTGTAGCCTCTTCAAGATCGCAGGAGCAGAGATCGTCCTCTGCTTCTGCCAAATCCACTGCATGACGCTGGGGCTCTCTTGCAGGAGCCCACACCAGTGGGGGCACGTCTAAAACACTTCAGTCAGTTCTGGATTAATTTGGACCTGGACTCGCGGGTTTTACAAATAGTGTCACAAGGGTACAAACTGGGGTTTCAAGACGTTCCCCCTCACCGATTGTTCAAATCGGCCTTAGTCAGCAGGGAGAAGGTTTTTATTCAAGCCTCTTCGTGCTCCCGAAGCCGGACGGCTCAGTCAGACCAATCTTAAATCTGAAATCCCTCAATTTCTACCTAAAGAAATTCAATTTCAAGATGGAATCTCTCAGGGTAGGGATCTCCAGTCCGGAGGAAGGAGATTTCATGGTTTTGGTAGACATAAGGATGCCTAATTACATGTTCCCGTTTAGCCACTGCATCAAGCTACCTGAGGTTTGCAATTCAGGATTGTCATTACCAATTTCAGACGTTGCCGTTTGGTCTGTCCACGGCTCCGAGGATTTTCACCAGGGTGATGGTGGAAATGATGGTTCTCCTTCGCAAGCAAGGAGTCACAATTATGCCGTACTTGGATGATCTCCTGATAAAGGCGAGATCCAGGGACCAGTTGGTGCAAAACATCTACTCTCCCTGACAGTTCTTCAACAACATGGTTGGCTCCTAAACTTGCCAAAATCGCAGTTGGTCCCAATGACGCGGTTGTTGTTTCTGGGAGTAATACTGGACACAGAAGAGGCTTTCTTCCAGTGGAAAGGCTATGGAGTTCCAGAGTCTGGTCAAACAAATTCTGAAACCAGCAAGAGTGTTAATCCATCAATGCATTCTGTTGCTGGGGAAGATGGTTGCGGCCTACGAGGCCATTCAGTTTGGCAGGTTCCATGCCAGAGTGTTCCAGTGGGACCTGTTGGACAAGTGGTCCGGATCCCACCTACACATGCACCGGAGGATAATCCTGTCTTCCAAGACCAGAATCTTACTCCATTGGTGGCTGCACAGTTCTCACCTCCTAGAGGGGCGATGGTTCGGGATCCAGGACTGGATCCTAGGGACCATGGATGCAACCCTCCGAGGCTGGGGAGCAGTCACACAGGGGGAAAACATCCAAGGAAGATGGTCAAGTCAGGAAAGTTTTCTCCACATAAATGTTCTGGAGTTAAGGGCCATTTAATAACTGCAGACACAGTACGCACTGGGACGGGTGCCCAGCATCCTCTACGGACTAAGAGAAAAGGATTTACCGGTAGGTATTAAAATCCTATTTTCTCTAACGTCCTAGAGGATGCTGGGGACTCCGTAAGGACCATGGGGATAGATAGGCTCCGCAGGAGACATGGGCACTTTAAGAAAGACTTTAGTTCTGGGTGTGCACTGGCTCCTCCCTCTATGCCCCTCCTCCAGACCTCAGTTTGATACTGTGCCCAGTGGAGACTGGGTGCTTTTCAGGAGCTCTCCTGAGCTTTCTGACAGAAAGTATTTTGTTAGGTTTTTAATTTTCAGGGAGCACTGCTGGCAACAGACTCCCTCATCGAGGGACTGAGGGGAGAGAAGCAGCCCTACTCTCTGAGTTGCAAGGTCCTGCTTCTTAGGCTACTGGACACCATTAGCTCCAGAGGGATTGGTACGCAGGATCTCACCCTCGCCGTCCGTCCCAGAGCCGCGCCTCCGTCCCCCTTGCAGAGCCGGAAGATAGAAGCCGGGTGAGTATGAGAAGAAAAGAAGACTTCAGAGGCGGCAGAAGACTTCATGATCTTCACTGAAGTAACGCACAGCACTGCAGCTGTGCGCCATTGCTCCCATACACCTCACACACTCCGGTCACTGTAAGGGTGCAGGGCGCAGGGGGGGGCACCCTGGGCAGCAATATAAACCTCTTTTTGGCAAAAATATAACACATATACAGCGGGGCACTGTATATATGTATGAGCCCCCGCCAATTTTACAGTTTAAGCGGGACAGAAGCCTGCCGCCGAGGGTGCGGGGCTTCTCCCTCAGCACTCACCAGCGCCATTTTTTCTTCACAGCACCGCTGAGAGGAAGCTCCCCGGACTCTCCCCTGCTTATACCACGGTAGACAAGAGAGTTGAAAAGAGGGGGGGGGGCACATAATTTGGCGCAAATTACATGCTGCAGTACTACTGGGCAAACATTAAGTTACTGTGTATTCCTGGGTTATAGCGCTGGGGGGTGTGCTGGCATACTCTCTCTCTGTCTCTCCAAAGGGCCTTGTGGGGAAACTGTCTTCAGAAAAAGCATTCCCTGTGTGTGTGGTGTGTCGGTACACGTGTGTCGACATGTCTGAAGAAGAAGGCTATATTAGAGAGGAGCAGGAGCAAATGAATGTGGTGTCTCCGCCGACAGCTGATTGGATGGATATGTGGAATGTTTTAAATGCTAGTGTAAACTCATTGCACAAAAGATTAGACAAGGCTGAAGCTTTGGGACAGTCAGGGTCTCAACCCATGCCTGATCCTATGTTGCAGGGACTGTCAGGGTCTCATAAGCGCCCACTATCCCAGATTGTTGACACAGATACAGACACGGATTCTGACTCCAGTGTCGATTACGATGATGCAAAGTTACAGCCAAAATTGGCAAAATCCATTCGATATATGATTATGGCAATAAAAGATGTTTTGCACATCAGAGAGGAACCCCCTGTCCCTGACAAGAGGGTACATATGTACAAGGTGAAAAAGCCTGAGGTAACCTTTGAGGGGGTCACACGAGCTGAACGAGTTATGTGAAAAAGCTTGGGAATCTCCAGATAAAAGACTGCAGATTTCCAAAAGGATTCTTATGGCGTATCCTTTCCCATCAATGGATAGGTTACGATGGGAATCCTCCCCTAGGGTGGACAAAGCATTAACACGCTTATCCAAGAAGGTAGCCCTCCCGTCCCAGTATACGGCTACCCTCAAAGAGTCTGCTGACCGCAAACAGGAGATTACCCTGAAGTCCATTTATACACATTCAGGTACCTTACTCAGACCGACAATTGCGTCGGCCTGGGTGTGTAGTGCTGTAGCGGCATGGACGGATACCTTATCTGAGGGGATGGATACCCTAGATAAGGATACTATTTTATTGACCCTGGGGCATATAAGAGATGCTGTCCTATATATGTGTGTATGCAAACTACAGGTGGTGCTGCAGGGCTCACACCCTTTTACTTGTCTTGTAGAGCAACTCTGGAGCTGTTTCTGGGTCCAGCTGCTGCAAGAAATCAGCTTGAATGCTTCAGGGGCTGGGGCATGGCCAACATGAGCCCACACTGATGGGGGGTGGGGGTGTATAAAGCGATTTAGGGGTCATCCAAGCGCAACCCCACAAAGGCCGCCATGCCCTGCGTGACCCTTTTCTCTTTTCATATGCAGACGAGGGTTGCAGCCAACTATGCCCACTGCTTGGATGACATCACTATATGCAAATCCATCTGCTGCAGGCCTTCCCCCAGGAATTCTTGCAGTAGTTGTTGCATTTGGTTTGTTGTTTGGGGGTGCTCCAGTATTAGGCAGCCTTCTGCCCTCCCACATTCGTCTGAAAATGTGTTCTCCCTGCAGTTGTTGTTCCCAGATGAGAGTTCCCTTGTGCTTCCTCAGTTGAATCTCCTTAACTTGACAGGGGTGTGCCCGAGCAGCCGCCCTCCACAGCCCTATCCCAACACATACTTATCTTGCATATGAGATCTCTTGATCATGAAGATAGTTCTCACAGGGTGAGTTTCATCCATTACATTTTAAAGTAGGAAGGTACAAATTACATATTCAAATTACATATATGTGCTGGATTCAAATGTTTTCCCCCCTTCCTTTCTCAATTGTGCCCATCAGCAGCTATTCTAATGTTGCTGCCAATGGGTGTGACGCATTCATTTCTTCTGTGGGGTACACTGGACTCCACAAGGATTCACATTGTATGTACACCAGAGTAGGATCTTGATCTGAGGCACCCACAGGCTCAAAGCTTTTGACTGTTCCCAAGATGCTCAGCGCCCCCTCCTCTATAACCTCGCTTCCATGAACAGGGAGCTCAGTTTGTAGTTGGTGCCTTCAGTAGCAGGCCACTTAACAGGGGGCTGCCTCAGGCAGCCTATTCTTAGCTATTAATTTTGGCAAGAAAATAATAACTTTTTTTATAAGAATCTACAAGGGCTGCAGCAGGCTAGGTCTAATAGACCTCTTTACTGCAGCTCCATCACTCCCAGTGGCGCAGTATACTCCCGTGCCCCGGTTGCTGGGTCACTGCAGCGGAGGCTCCGGTTTCTTCCTAAGGTCAGTCACACACACACCGCCCTCCGGGATCACGAGGCCGCTGATGGGGGCGGGCCGTGTGCGCACTGGCGTGGACACTGATTACTGGGCAGTCGCTCCACTAGCCACCAGGGACAGTTAAGGAGCACAGCTCTGGGGTTTTTTCTCCTATATTAACCCCATTTTGTACTACCCGCAGTGCATTGTGATAGGTAATGGGGCCTGATTCAGGTTGGATCGCAATCCAACTGCAAAAACTGCTAAGAGCATACGCATCCGCCTGCATTTTCTGCGGCACCCCGCAGATAATGCGATCACCTCTGCCTGTGAATCGGTGAAGGGGGGGGGGGAGGGGGGTCAACAACACTCCATTTCCAAGTCGGAGATGGAGCGGTGCGGGGGCACGGTTTCAAAATGGGGTCGGCAACGGAGAAACAGGAGGCGTGGTCAGAGCAGCTGCATGACATCACATGGGCCGGACTCTGCCAGTGGAGCCCCAGCGTCATGAGGTAGATTTTGTAGAGGCCGGGGAGGACTTCTGTTCCTGGGAACTAGCTGTGTTGTGCAGCTTTATTCCTCTGCCCCTACCTCTGGCAAGAAAGGACGCACCTCGCACTTTCTTGTTTCTTTGTGACCGAAAGGACTGCATTTGATAATGCGGAGCTTTCTTATGCTGTGAGGGAACATAAGGTAAAAAATTTGATTTTCCAACTGTAGCTGTGCGTGTTAATGCTTTGTCCATCCTACGGGAGGATTTCCATCGTAACCTATCCGTTGATGGAAAAGGATACGCCATAAGAATCCTTTTGGAAATCTGCAGTCTTTTATCTGGAGATTCCCAAGCTTTTTCACATAACTCGTTCAGCTCGTGTGACCCCCTCAAAGGTTACCTCAGGCTTCTTTCCCTTGTACATATGTACCCTCTTGTCAGGGACAGGGGGTTCCTCTGTGATGTGCAAAACATCTTTTATTGCCATAATCATATATCGAATGGATTTTGCCAATTTTGGCTGTAACTTTGCATCATCGTAATCGACACTGGAGTCAGAATCCGTGTCGGTATCTGTGTCAACAATCTGGGATAGTGGGCGCTTATGAGACCCTGACAGTCCCTGCAACATAGGATCAGGCATGGGTTGAGTCCCTGACTGTCCCAAAGCTTCAGCCTTGTCTAATCTTTTGTACAATGAGTTTACACTAGCATTTAAAACATTCCACATATCCATCCAATCAGGTGTCAGCGGAGACACCACATTCATTTGCTCCCGCTCCTCTCTAATATAGCCTTCTTCCTCAGACATGTCGACACACGTGTACCGACACACCACACACACAGGGAATACTTTTTCTGAAGACAGTTTCCCCACAAGGCCCTTTGGAGAGACAGAGAGAGAGTATGCCAGCACACTCCCCAGCGCTATATAACCCAGGAATAACACAGTAACTTAATGTTTGTCCAGTAGCGCTGCTGTATGTAATTTGCGCCGAATTATGTGCCCCCCCTCTCTTTTCAACCCTCTTCTCTACCGTGGTATAAGCAGGGGAGAGTCCGGGGAGCTTCCTCTCAGCGGTGCTGAGGAGAAAAAATGGCGCTGGTGAGTGCTGAGGGAGAAGCCCCGCCCCCTCGGCGGCGGGCTTCTGTCCCGCTTAAACTGTAAAATTGGTGGGGGCTCATACATATATACAGTGCCCAGCTGTATATATGTTATATTTTTGCCAAAAAGAGGTTTATATTGCTGCCCAGGGCGCCCCCCCTGCGCCCTGCACCCTTACAGTGACCGGAGTATGTGAGGTGTATGGGAGCAATGGCGCACAGCTGCAGTGCTGTGCGCTACCTCAGTGAAGATCATGAACTCTGTGGAGCCCGTCTATCCCCATGGTCCTTACGGAGTCCCCAGCATCCTCTAGGACTTTAGAGAAACTAGGATTTTAATACCTACCGGTAAATCCTTTTCTCTTAGTCTGTTGAGGATGCTGGGCACCCGTCCCAGTGTGTACTGTGTCTGCAGTTATTAAATGGCCCTTAACTCCAGAACATTTATGTGGAGACAACTTTCCTGACTTGACCATCTTCCTTGGACGTTTTCCCCCTGTGTGACTGCTCCCCAGCCTCGGAGGGTTGCATCTGTGGTCCCTAGGATCCAGTCCTGGATCCCGAACCATCGCCCCTCTAGGAGGTGAGAACTGTGCAGCCACCAATGGAGTGAGATTCTGGTCTTGGAAGACAGGATTATCCTCCGGTGCATGTGTAGGTGGGATCCGGACCAATTGTCCAACAGGTCCCACTGGAACACTCTGGCATGGAACCTGCCAAACTGAATGGCCTCGTAGGCCACAACCATCTTCCCCAGCAACTGAATGCATTGATGGATTAACACTCTTGCTGGTTTCAGAATTTGTTTGACCAGACTCTGGAACTCCATAGCCTTTCCACTGGAAGAAAACCTCTTCTGTGTCCAGTATGTGTTATGATTCCAGCACTCTAGTCAGAGAAGATCTTATGGCAAGGACCGGAGCACTGGAACGGAATGCTGGGGAAGGGAGCAGGACAGGAAAATAGCCCCTGGCGCCCTAACTCTGTTGTCTCACCCGTGTTGTCAGAAATCCCCTGCGAGACTATGGTTTCTTGAGCCCTTGGCAGCCGCGTTTGAAGGGCGGATTATGTCTGCCCAACTTCGATGCCCCCCGGTCTTAATGAGAGACAAAGGGAAACCCGAGACAGGGTGATAACAAGAGGCCCTCTAACTAAACAACCAGGCCAGGGGCTAAGCAAACTCAAAACTATAATATGTGCGGAGAAACCGCCAGGAAAAAGGACAACCAAAATATCCACTTGTCCAATTCTCCTACCCGGCACCGCCGAGTACCAGAGAGGACTTGTGGAAGCGGAACCCTCCGCAAATGCTCCAAACACAAAATATAAAAGGTAAAGCGGCTGAGCCGCAACACACGGCAGAGCCGCAACTCACGAACACCACTGGATATAAAACGGTGATCAGTCAGGACTCCAGGGAACCAAACGACCTCTTGGGATGAGATGACAACTCCCGAATACCGGACTTCTGCGGACTGGAATGACCGGATACAGCAGGACTGGAAACAGACTCTCAGCAAACAAAGGCAGCATGCAGGAAGCTATTACCGGCATCTGTGAGAAGCCCTGGGAGTGTATTTAACAAGGAGTCCTCCAATCAGCTGCTAAAGGCTGATTAGAATAAATGCCGTGCAGCTGCCTTGCTGCACGGCCAGAGAACAGGTGAATATCTTAATTTCCTAAAGCCTAGCAACGGGGAACGCGGTCCACCAGTGGCGTCCCCGTTGCTAGGGTCCGTGCGGCTCAGCGCGCCCGGCGTCTAGCGTTGCTAGGGAGCCGGCGGCTGTACGTGCACGGCATCTCTAGTTGCTAGGCGCCGGGCCGCGCAGACCATCAAGCGGACCCCGGCGCCTAACAGTACCCCCCCCTTGAGGAGGGGTCAAGGAACCCCTAAAGCCAGGTTTCTGAGGAAATTCCCGAAAAAATGCCCTCTTGAGCCTCGGGGCATGAAGATCCTTATCCAGGACCCAAGACCTTTCCTCCGGACCATAGCCTTTCCAGGGAACCAGAAAATACAGCCGATCCCGGGACAATTTGGAATCGAGAACCTTCTCTACCAAGAACTCCTGTTGTCCCTGTACATCCACTGGAGATCTACCCTGAGAGATCTTCCGAGGAAATCTACTGGAAGAAACGTATTGTTTCAACAGGGAACAATGAAACGTATTTCCAATCCTGAGAGATCTTGGTAAACGTAACCGAAAGGCAACTGGGTTGACTCTTTTAATAATAAGAAATGGCCCAATAAATTTGGGTCCCAGTCTAGCTGAGGATTGTCGAAGCCTGATGTTGCGAGTCGACAACCACACCCTATCTCCCACCTTAAAAGTGCAAGGACGTCGGAGCCTGTCAGAAAATTTCTTCTCTCGAAAGGCCGCTTTTCTGAGAGCAAGGTGCACCTTTTTCCAAATGGCTCTGAGATGGGAGGTTAAGGTAAGCGAGGAGACTGAGGAATGATGAAAAAAAGAATTAGCTCTGGGGTGAAAACCAAAAACTGAAAAGAATGGAGACTCTTTAGTGGAGGAATGACAAGAATTATTGTAAGCAAATTCAGCCAACGGAAGAAACTCGGACCAATCATTCTGGAGTTTGGCTGAATACAAGCGCAAATATTGTTTCAATGATTGGTTAACTCGTTCGGTTTGCCCGTTGGATTGTGGGTGGTAACCGGATGTTAACGACAATTTCATCTTCAATGAGGCACAAAAACATTTCCAGAATTGTGCGATGAATTGTGGACCCCGATCAGAAACAATATCAGTAGGCAACCCATGAAGCCTGAATACATGGCGGAGAAACAAAACTGCCAACCCTTGGGCAGAAGGCAATCGGGGAAGAGCAATAAAATGAGCCATTTTACTAAAACGGTCCACTACCACCCATATGACTCGGAATCCGGCTGAAAGGGGAAGGTCAACCACAAAATCCATGGAAATATGAGACCACGGCCTGAGAGGAACATTTAAGGGCATAAGTTGCCCGATGGGCAAGGAACGGGGAACCTTATGCTGTGCACAAACCTGACATGAATAAACAAATTCCTTGACGTCTTTAGAAAGACCAGGCCACCATACTGAGCGAGAGACTAACTCCAATGTCTTAGAGACTCCTGGATGCCCTGAAACTTTGTTATCATGGAATTCCGTTAAAACAGTAACTCTCAAAAACTCAGGGACGTAAAGACGACCAGCAGGAGTAATTCTAGGAGCTTGGTGTTGAAGCTGTTTTAACTGGGTAAATAAATCTTGTGTGAGGCCCGCCCAGATGACCGAAGATGGAAGTATGGGGGTAACAGGATTGTTATTGTGAACCGGAAGAAAGCTATGTGACAGGGCATCAGCCTTAGTATTCTTGGAACCAGGCCTGAAAGTGATTATAAATTTGAAACGCGTAAAAAATAATGCCCAACGTGCCTGCCGGGCATTAAGCCGCTTAGCTGATTCAATCTATTGCAGGTTCTTATGGTCAGTCAATACCGAAATAGTATGTTTTGCTCCCTCCAGCCAATGCCTCCACTCCTCGAAAGCCCATTTTACCGCCAGTAACTCCCGATTACCAACGTCATAGTTGGATTCAGCGGAGGAGAATTTCCTGGACATAAAGGCACAAGGATGTAACTCCAGAGACTCCGGATCCTTTTGAGAAAGGATAGCCCCCACTCCAACCTCCGAGGCATCAACCTCCACCACAAAGGGCAATTCCGGATTAGGATGTCTGAGGACTGGAGCCGAGACAAAGGCTTGTTTCAAGGCCCGGAAGGACAACTCAGCTTCACGCGACCAGTTGGTAGGATCCGCTCCTTTCTTTGTCAGAGCTACAATGGGAGCAACCAGGTCAGAAAAAGAATGAATGAACCTCCTATAATAATTCGCAAACCCTAAAAAACGCTTAATTGCTTTTAAATTGGTGGGTTGCGCCCAACTAAGGATGGCCTGGAGTTTCTTTGGTTCCATGGAAAATCCCTGAGGGGAAATTATGTACCCTAAAAAAGATACTTCCGTGACATGAAACTCACACTTCTCCAGCTTGGCATATAAATGATTCTCACATAACTTTTGAAGAACCAGACGCACCTGGGTAACATGTTGTTCCATTGATTTAGAAAAAATCAGGATGTCGTCTAAGTAAACGACCACGAATTTCCCTAGGAAGTCACGGAGCACATCGTTAATGAGGTCTTGAAAAACTGCCGGAGCATTGGACAGGCCGAACGGCATCACCAGGTATTCGTAGTGACCCGACTGAGTACTGAAGGCCGTTTTCCACTCATCTCCAGATTTAATTCGGATGAGGTTGTACGCTCCTCTAAGGTCAATTTTAGAAAAAATCACAGCAGAACGTAACTGATCAAAGAGTACAGAAATCAACGGCAAAGGATAGGTGTTTTTAACTGAGATCTTATTCAGGGCTCTAAAATCAATGCAAGGTCTAAGCGAGCCATCCTTTTTCTCCACAAAGAAGAAGCCTGCACTTAAAGGAGATTTTGATGGTCTAATAAATCCTTTCTCAAGGCTCTCCTTTACATAATCATTCATAGCCGCAGTTTCTGGCCCGGATAATGCATATAATCTTCCCTTTGGCAATGCGGCACCAGGAATTAACTCAATAGCACAATCATAAGGCCGATGGGGAGGCAGAATGTCCGCATTGCCTTTGGAGAAAACATCAGCAAACTCCTGGTATTCCACCGGAATGAGTTCTGGAATGATAGCTGCTACTCTGACTGGAAACGTGATACATTCCTTATCACAAAAAGTACCCCAATGTGAAATCTCCCCCGACCGCCAATCAATGGTGGGATTATGAAAGGCCAGCCAAGGGTGACCCAGAACAACTGGAACTGCTGGGCAATGTGTAAGAAAGAACTCGATTTTCTCGGAATGTAGAGCTCCTACTGTAAGTAGTACAGGGGGTGTACGGAGAGAAATAATCCCATTAGACAGCGGACTCCCATCTAAGCCATGCATGGTGACACACCTACCCAAAGGTAACTGAGGAATGCCTAAGGCCTTAGCCCAAGTTAAATCCATAAAGTTTCCTGCAGCTCCACTGTCAACAAAAGCCGACACCAAAGAACTGAGGCTGCCAAAGGAAACTTTAACTGGGACTAAAAGGGAGTTATTCGAGGAGATAAGCTGCAGACCTAGGTGAACCCCCTCACAATTCACCTGGTCAAAGCGTTTCCCGACTTGTTCGGACAATTACGAGCAAAATGTCCCTTACCCCCACAGTACAGACAAAGACCAGAATTTTGCCTTCTGGCTCTTTCTTCAGGAGACAGCCGGGAGAGACCCATCTGCATGGTCTCCTCTACGTCTTCAGGAATGGAATATACACACGGACTTGACCTTACAGGTGCTCCTTTTTCAGCCCTCCGCTCTCTGAGACGACGATCAATCTTAATAGAAAGCTCCATGAGTTTATCGAGAGTCTCAGGAGCGGGGTACTGAAGGAGACTGTCTTTTATAGACTCTGATAAGCCGAGGCGAAACTGACAGCGCAGGGCTGGGTCATTCCAGCCACAGTCGTTCGACCAACGGCGAAACTCCGTACAATAAACCTCTGCAGGATTTCTACCCTGTCTGAGAGCGCGCAACTGACTTTCAGCGGACGCCTCTCTATCAGGGTCATCATACAAGAGCCCTAAAGACTCAAAAAAAGCGTCAATTGACAACAATGCCGGATCCTCTGCTCTTAAACCAAATGCCCAGGTCTGAGGATCCCCCTGGAGCAAAGAAATAATAAACCCGACCCGCTGAGATTCAGTACCCGAGGAAGTCGGTCTTAAACGAAAATAAAGTTTACAGGATTCTTTAAAATTAAAAAAACTCTTTTCTATCACCAGAAAAACGGTCAGGCAAATGCATCTTTGGTTCATGGACTACCCTTGGGGAAGCTCGCAAAAGATCTTCCTGCGACTTCACCCGAAGAGAAAGATCCTGAACCATCTGAGTAAGTTCTTGAATCTGGCTGACTAAGAGCTGACCAGGATTTGGCCCTAAACCTGTTGGATTCATGAGGCCGATAAACTCTCACAAAACTGAATGAGAAAAAATTAAACCCCGTTTAATTTTAAGTTTTGGTATGGCCGGTAATAATGTTATGATTCCAGCACTCTGGTCAGAGAAGATCTTATGGCAAGGACTGGAGCACTGGAACGGAATGCTGGGGAAGGGAGCAGGACAGGAAAATAGCCCCTTGCGCCCTAACTCTGTTGTCTCACCCGTGTTGTCAGAAATCCCCTGCGAGACTATGGTTTCTTGAGCCCTTGGCAGCCGCGTTTGAAGGGCGGATTATGTCTGCCCAACTTCGATGCCCCCCGGTCTTAATGAGAGACAAAGTGAAACCTGAGACAGGGTGATAACAAGAGGCCCTCTAACTAAACAACCAGGCCAGGGGCTAAGCAAACTCAAAACTATAATATGTGCGGAGAAACCGCCAGGAAAAAGGACAACCAAAATATCCACTTGTCCAATTCTCCTACCCGGCACCGCCAAGTACCAGAGAGGACTTGTGGAAGCGGAACCCTCCGCAAATGCTCCAAACACAAAATATAAAAGGTAAAGCGGCTGAGCCGCAACACACGGCAGAGCCGCAACTCACGAACACCACTGGATATAAAACGGTGATCAGTCAGGACTCCAGGGAACCAAACGACCTCTTGGGATGAGATGACAACTCCCGAATACCGGACTTCTGCGGACTGGAATGACCGGATACAGCAGGACTGGAAACAGACTCTCAGCAAACAAAGGCAGCATGCAGGAAGCTATTACCGGCGTCTGTGAGAAGCCCTGGGAGTGTATTTAACAAGGAGTCCTCCAATCAGCTGCTAAAGGCTGATTAGAATAAATGCCGTGCAGCTGCCTTGCTGCACGGCCAGAGAGCAGGTGAATATCTTAATTTCCTAAAGCCTAGCAACGGGGAACGCGGTCCGCCAGTGGCGTCCCCGTTGCTAGGGTCCGTGCGGCTCAGCGCGCCCGGTGTCTAGCGTTGCTAGGGAGCCGGCGGCTGTACGTGCACGGCGTCTCTAGTTGCTAGGCGCCGGGCCGCGCAGACCATCAAGCGGACCCTGGCGCCTAACAGTATGACTCCCAAAAACAACAACCGCGTCATTGGGACCAACTGCGATTTTGGCAAGTTTAGGAGCCAACCATGTTGTTGAAGAACTGTCAGGGAGAGTGCAATGTTTTGCACCAACTGGTCCCTGGATCTCGCCTTTATCAGGAGATCATCCAAGTACGGGATAATTGTGACTCCTTGCTTGCGAAGGAGAACCATAATTTCCGCCATCACCCTGGTGAAAATCCTCGGAGCCGTGGACAGACCAAACGGCAATGTCTGAAATTGGTAATGACAATCCTGAATTGCAAACCTTAGGTAGCTTGAGGCAGTGGCTAAATGGGAACATGTAAGTAGGCATCCTTTATGTCTACCAAAACCATGAAATCTCCGTCCTCCGGACTGGAGATCACTGCCCTGAGAAATTCCATCTTGAAATTGAATTTCTTTAGGAAGAAATTGAGGGATTTCAGATTTAAGATTGGTCTGACTGAGCCGTCCGGCTTCGGGACCACGAAGAGGCTTGAATAAAAACCTTCTCCCTGCTGAATAAGGCCAATTTGAACAATCGGTGAGGGGGAACGTCTTGAAACCCCAGTTTGTACCCTTGGGACACTATTTGTAAAACCCACGAGTCCAGGTCCGAATGAATCCAGAACTGACTGAAGAGTTTTAGACGTGCCCCCACTGGTGTGGGCTCCTGCAAGAAAGCCCCAGTGTCATGCAGTGGATTTGGCAGAAGCAGAGGACAATCTCTGGTCCTGCGATCTTGAAGAGGCTACAGACCTCTTCCTTTTCCTTCCTCTACCTGCAAAGAAAGGGGAATCTAAACTTCTTGCATATCTATTGGGCCAAAATGACTGCGGTAGATAATGATGCGTCTTCATCCGTTGACAGGGAACATAGGGCAAGAAGGTTGACTTACCATTGAAATGAGGATGCATCTTGCTGCCTTTCCAATGAAGAAAGTTTAATTTAGTAATAGGTGAAAAACCATCCTTACAAAGGTGTTAATCAGAGACTTGGCTTTGTGGACACTTTTCAGAGAACAAATTTGTTAGCATAAAAATAAAGCCAGAAAATGAAGAGCTGTTTAATCACTCAATTGGATTTTTCTGCCAGCATATTTTTTTTCTCTGCAACCCACTGCTAAATTGTGCTTCCTAGCTGTTTTTATAAAATCACTGAATCAAATCTAACTCTGATTACATCAGAGAAGGCCAGGTACCCTACACCATAACAGGGAGTTTGAAATTTTGACTTGTCTACTTAAAGTTCACCAAAATCTGATAACAAGGTCAATTAGGTCCCTGGGTGGGATTGAACCACCAACCTTATGGTTAATAGCCGTACATACTAACTGATTGCGCCACAGAGACACTTTGCGAAAGTCCATACTGACAAAGGCTAATAAGCATTCATCTAAAACGTTTCCTAGAAAAACTTTAAAAAGTCAATAATCTGGAGAGTTTTTGTAAGATGTTTCTTCCATCAACCAACGAAGAAACACATTGGTACTTTCCCATGATGAGTGAGTGCTTCAGGATCTCTTGCACTTACATGTGCAGCAGAGTACTGCAATGGAAGCATGCTGGGCCCATAACCCAGAGGTAGGCAGATTGAAACTATCCTCTGCTATATGCATTTTTTTTTGTTAATTAAAGTAATCCAAAACTGGGATTGATATTTTGTCTCTTTTATTTTTACTTAAAGTACAATAACTTTTACCATTTTAATTTGTTTTAATAGTATATTGACAGTATTGTTTTCTTTCAAAAATCCACTTCATTTTCTTTACCCTATTATTAAAATGGTAATTGACAAAAACAAACTACATTGTCACCAGAAGAGCAATACAAAATGTACAAGTGATATATTAAAATCATCTTTCCAGCTTGAATTTCAATGATGCATTGGGTCAACAATTTTGTGAGAAACATCTTCACCCTTAAATAAAGATTTTCTTAATTCCTTACCTGTGTGCTAATTAGATATCACCTTGTTTTCACATTAAACAGACTTCCACATGAGAAAGCAGCAAGGATGCAGTGGCGTTAATGTTTCCTGGTGTCAACCTGTATTATTTCAGTAGACATTGAAATGAGGATACATCTTGCTGCCTTTCCAATGAAGCAAGTTTAATTTAGTAATAGGTGAAAAACCATCCCTACAAAGGTGTTAATCAGAGACTTGGCTTTGTGGACACTTTTCAGAGAACAAATTTGTTAGCATAAAAATAAAGCCAGAAAATGAAGAGCTGTTTAATCACGCAATTTGATTTTTTTGCCAGCATATTTCTTTTTCTCTGCATCCCACTGCTAAATTGTGCTTCCTAGATGTTTTTATAAAATCACTGAATCAAATCTAACTCTGATTACATCAGAGAAGGCCAGGTACCCTACACCATAACAGGGGGTATGAAATTTGACTTGTCTACTTAAAGATCACCAAAATCTGATAACAAGGTCAACTACGTCCCTGGGTGGAATTGAACCACCAACCTTTTGATTAATAGCCGTACACACTAACTGATTGCGCCACAGAGACACTTTGCAAAAGTCCATACTGACAAATGCTAATAAGCATTCATCTAAAACGTTTCCTAGAAAAACTTAAAAAAGTCAATAATCTGGAGAGTTTTTGTAAGATGTTTCTTCTATCAACCAATGAAGAAACACATTGGTACTTTCCCATGATGAGTGAGTGCTTCAGGATCTCTTGCACTTACATGTGCAGCAGAGTACAGCAATGGAAGCATGCTGGGCCCATAACCCAGAGGTAGGCAGATTGAAACTATCCTCTGCTATATGCATTTTTTTGTTTGTTAATTAAAGTAATCCAAAACTGGGATTGATATTTTGGCTCTTTTATTTTTACTTAAAGTACAATAACTTTTACCATTTTAATTTGTTTTAATAGTATATTGACAGTATTGTTTTCTTTCAAAAATCCACTTAATTTTCTTTACCCTATTATTAAAATGGTAATTGACAAAAACAAACTACATTGTCACCAGAAGAGCAATACAAAATGTACAAGTGATATATTAAAATCATCTTTCCAGCTTGAATTTCAATGATGCATTGGGGCAACGATTTTGTGAGAAACATCTTCACCCTTAAATAAAGATTTTCTTAATTCCTTACCTGTGTGCTAATTAGATATCACCTTGTTTTCACATTAAACAGACTTCCACATGAGAAAGCAGCAAGGATGCAGTGGCGTTAATGTTTCCTGGTGTCAACCTGTATTATTTCAGTAGACATTGAAATGAGGATGCATCTTGCTGCCTTTCCAATGAAGCAAGTTTAATTTAGTAATAGGTGAAAAACCATCCTTACAAAGGTGTTAATCAGAGACTTGGCTTTGTGGACACTTTTCAGAGAACAAATTTGTTAGCATAAAAATAAAGCCAGAAAATAAAGAGCTGTTTAATCACTCAATTGGATTTTTCTGCCAGCATATTTTTTTTCTCTGCAAACCACTGCTAAATTGTGCTTCCTAGCTGTTTTTATAAAATCACTGAATCAAATCTAACTCTGATTACATCAGAGAAGGCCAGGTACCCTACACCATAACAGGGGGTTTGAAATTTTGACTTGTCTACTTAAAAATCACCAAAATCTGATAACAAGGTCAATTAGGTCTCTGGGTGGGATTGAACCACCAACCTTTTGGTTAATAGCCGTACATACTAACTGATTGCGCCACAGAGACACTTTGCAAAAGTACATACTGACAAAGGCTAATAAGCATTCATCTAAAACGTTTCCTAGAAAAACTTTAAAAAGTCAATAATCTGGAGAGTTTTTGTAAGATGTTTCTTCCATCAACCAACGAAGAAACACATTGGTACTTTCCCATGATGAGTGAGTGCTTCAGGATCTCTTGCACTTACATGTGCAGCAGAGTACAGCAATGGAAGCATGCTGGGCCCATAACCCAGAGGTAGGCAGATTGAAACTATCTTCTGCTATATGCATTTTTTTTTGTTAATTAAAGTAATCCAAAACTGGGATTGATATTTTGGCTCTTTTATTTTTACTTAAAGTACAACAACTTTTACCATTTTAATTTGTTTTAATAGTATATTGACAGTATTGTTTTCTTTCAAAAATCCACTTCATTTTCTTTACCCTATTATTAAAATGGTAATTGACAAAAACAAACTACATTGTCACCAGAAGAGCAATACAAAATGTACAAGTGATATATTAAAATCATCTTTCCAGCTTGAATTTCAATGATGCATTGGGGCAACGATTTTGTGAGAAACATCTTCACCCTTAAATAAAGATTTTCTTAATTCCTTACCTGTGTGCTAATTAGATATCACCTTGTTTTCACATTAAACAGACTTCCACATGAGAAAGCAGCAAGGATGCAGTGGCGTTAATGTTTCCTGGTGTCAACCTGTATTATTTCAGTAGACATTGAAATGAGGATACATCTTGCTGCCTTTCCAATGAAGCAAGTTTAATTTAGTAATAGGTGAAAAACCATCCCTACAAAGGTGTTAATCAGAGACTTGGCTTTGTGGACACTTTTCAGAGAACAAATTTGTTAGCATAAAAATAAAGCCAGAAAATGAAGAGCTGTTTAATCACTCAATTGGATTTTTCTGCCAGCATATTTTTTTTCTCTGCAACCCACTGCTAAATTGTGCTTCCTAGCTGTTTTTATAAAATCACTGAATCAAATCTAACTCTGATTACATCAGAGAAGGCCAGGTACCCTACACCGTAACAGGGGGTTTGAAATTTTGACTTGTCTACTTAAAGATCACCAAAATCTGATAACAAGGGAAATTAGGTCCCTGGGTGGGATTGAACCACCAACCTTATGGTTAATAGCCGTACATACTAACTGATTGCGCCACAGAGACATTTTGCAAAAGTCCATACTGACAAAGGCTAATAAGCATTCATCTAAAACGTTTCCTAGAAAAACTTTAAAAAGTCAATAATCTGGAGAGTTTTTGTAAGATGTTTCTTCCATCAACCAACGAAGAAACACATTGGTACTTTCCCATGATGAGTGAGTGCTTCAGGATCTCTTGCACTTACATGTGCAGCAGAGTACTGCAATGGAAGCATGATGGGCCCATAACCCAGAGGTAGGCAGATTGAAACTATCCTCTGCTATATGCATTTTTTTTTGTTAATTAAAGTAATCCAAAACTGGGATTGATATTTTGTCTCTTTTATTTTTACTTAAAGTACAATAACTTTTACCATTTTAATTTGTTTTAATAGTATATTGACAGTATTGTTTTCTTTCAAAAATCCACTTCATTTTCTTTACCCTATTATTAAAATGGTAATTGACAAAAACAAACTACATTGTCACCAGAAGAGCAATACAAAATGTACAAGTGATATATTAAAATCATCTTTCCAGCTTGAATTTCAATGATGCATTGGGTCAACAAATTTGTGAGAAACATCTTCACCCTTAAATAAAGATTTTCTTAATTCCTTACCTGTGTGCTAATTAGATATCACCTTGTTTTCACATTAAACAGACTTCCACATGAGAAAGCAGCAAGGAAGCAGTGGCGTTAATGTTTCCTGGTGTCAACTTGTATTATTTCAGTAGACATTGAAATGAGGATGCATCTTGCTGCCTTTCCAATGAAGCAAGTTTAATTTAGTAATAGGTGAAAAACCATCCTTACAAAGGTGTTAATCAGAGACTTGGCTTTGTGGACACTTTTCAGAGAACAAATTTGTTAGCATAAAAATAAAGCCAGAAAATGAAGAGCTGTTTAATCACTCGATTGGATTTTTCTGCCAGCATATTTTTTTTCTCTGCAACCCACTGCTAAATTGTGCTTCCTAGCTGTTTTTTTATAAAATCACTGAATCAAATCTAACTCTGATTACATCAGAGAAGGCCATGTACCCTACACCATAAGAGGGGGTTTGAAATTTTGACTTGTCTACTTAAATATCACCAAAATCTGATCACAAGTTTAATTAGGTCCCTGGGTGGGATTGAACCACCAACCTTTCGGTTAATAGCCGAACACACTAACCGATTGCGCCACAGAGACACTTTGCAAAAAGTGCCTACTGACAAAGGCTAATAAGCATACATCTAGAACGTTTCCTAGAAAAACATTAAAAAATCAATAATCTGGAGAGTTTTTGTAAGATGTTTCTTCCATCAACTAACGAATAAACACATTGGTACTTTCCCATGATGAGTGAGTGCTTCAGGATCTCTTGCACTTACATGTGCAGCAGAGTACTGCAATGGAAGCATGCTGGACCCATAACCCAGAGGTAGGCAGATTGAAACTATCCTTTGCTATATGCATTTTTTTTGTTAATTTAAGTAATCAAAACTGGGATTGATATTTTTGCTCTTTTATTTTTACTTAAAGTACAATAACTTTTACCATTTTAATTTGTTTTAATAGTATATTGACAGTATAGTTTTCTTTCAAAAATCCACTTAATTTTCTTTACCCTGTTATTAAAATGGTAATTGACAAAAAAAACTACATTGTCACCAGAAGAGCAATACAAAATGTACAAGTGATATATTAAAATCATCTTTCCAGCTTGAATTTCAATGATGCATTGGGGCAACAATTTTGTGAGAAACATCTTCACCCTTAAATAAAGATTTTCGTAATTCCTTACCTGTGTGCTAATTAGATATCACCTTGTTTTCACATTAAACAGACTTCCACATGAGAAAGCAGCAAGGATGCAGTGGCGTTAATGTTTCCTGGTGTCAACCTGTATTATTTCAGTAGACATTGAAATGAGGATGCATCTTGCTGCCTTTCCAATGAAGCAAGTTTAATTTAGTAATAGGTGAAAAACCATCCCTACAAAGGTGTTAATCAGAGACTTGGCTTTGTGGACACTTTTCAGAGAACAAATTTGTTAGCATAAAAATAAAGCAAGAAAATTAAGAGCTGTTTAATCACTCAATTGGATTTTTATGCCAGCATATTTTTTTTCTCTGCAAACCACTGCTAAATTGTGCTTCCTAGCTGTTTTTATAAAATCACTGAATCAAATCTAACTCTGATTACATCAGAGAAGGCCAGGTACCCTACACAATAAGAGGGGGTTTGAAATTTTGACTTGTCTACTTAAATATCACCAAAATCTGATAACAAGGTCAATTACGTCCCTGGGTGGGATTGAACCACCAACCTTTTGGTTAATAGCCGTACACACTAACTGATTGCGCCACAGAGACACTTTGCAAAAGTACATACTGACAAAGGCTAATAAGCATTCATCTAAAACGTTTCCTAGAAAAACTTAATAAAGTCAATAATCTGGAGAGTTTTTGTAAGATGTTTCTTCTATCAACCAACGAAGAAACACATTGGTACTTTCCCATGATGAGTGAGTGCTTCAGGATCTCTTGCACTTACATGTGCAGCAGAGTACAGCAATGGAAGCATGCTGGGCCCATAACCCAGAGGTAGGCAGATTGAAACTATCCTCTGCTATATGCATTTTTTTGTTTGTTAATTAAAGTATTCCAAAACTGGGATTGATATTTTGGCTCTTTTATTTTTACTTAAAGTACAATAACTTTTACCATTTTAATTTGTTTTAATAGTATATTGACAGTATTGTTTTCTTTCAAAAATCCACTTCATTTTCTTTACCCTATTATTAAAATGGTAATTGACAAAAACAAACTACATTGTCACCAGAAGAGCAATACAAACTGTACAAGTGATATATTAAAATCATCTTTCCAGCTTGAATTTCAATGATGCATTGGGGCAACGATTTTGTGAGAAACATCTTCACCCTTAAATAAAGATTTTCTTAATTCCTTACCTGTGTGCTAATTAGATATCACCTTGTTTTCACATTAAACAGACTTCCACATGAGAAAGCAGCAAGGATGCAGTGGCGTTAATGTTTCCTGGTGTCAACCTGTATTATTTCAGTAGACATTGAAATGAGGATGCATCTTGCTGCCTTTCCAATGAAGCAAGTTTAATTTAGTAATAGGTGAAAAACCATCCTTACAAAGGTGTTAATCAGAGACTTGGCTTTGTGGACACTTTTCAGAGAACAAATTTGTTAGCATAAAAATAAAGCCAGAAAATAAAGAGCTGTTTAATCACTCAATTGGATTTTTCTGCCAGCATATTTTTTTTCTCTGCAACCCACTGCTAAATTGTGCTTCCTAGCTTTTTTTATAAAATCACTGAATCAAATCTAACTCTGATAACATCAGAGAAGGCCAGGTACCCTACACAATAACAGGGGGTATTCGGTTAATAGCCAAACACACTAACCGATTGCGCCACAGAGACACTTTGCAAAAAGTGCCTACTGACAAAGGCTAATAAGCATACATCTGGAACGTTTCCTAGAAAAACATTAAAAAATCAATAATCTGGAGAGTTTTTGTAAGATGTTTCTTCCATCAACTAACGAATAAACACATTGGTACTTTCCCATGATGAGTGAGTGCTTCAGGATCTCTTGCACTTACATGTGCAGCAGAGTACTGCAATGGAAGCATGCTGGACCCATAACCCAGAGGTAGGCAGATTGAAACTATCCTTTGCTATATGCATTTTTTTTGTTAATTTAAGTAATCAAAACTGGGATTGATATTTTTGCTCTTTTATTTTTACTTAAAGTACAATAACTTTTACCATTTTAATTTGTTTTAATAGTATATTGACAGTATAGTTTTCTTTCAAAAATCCACTTAATTTTCTTTACCCTGTTATTAAAATGGTAATTGACAAAAAAAACTACATTGTCACCAGAAGAGCAATACAAAATGTACAAGTGATATATTAAAATCATCTTTCCAGCTTGAATTTCAATGATGCATTGGGGCAACAATTTTGTGAGAAACATCTTCACCCCTAAATAAAGATGTTTCTTCTATCAACCAACGAAGAAACACATTGGTACTTTCCCATGATGAGTGAGTGCTTCAGGATCTCTTGCACTTACATGTGCAGCAGAGTACAGCAATGGAAGCATGCTGGGCCCATAACCCAGAGGTAGGCAGATTGAAACTATCCTCTGCTATATGCATTTTTTTGTTTGTTAATTAAAGTATTCCAAAACTGGGATTGATATTTTGGCTCTTTTATTTTTACTTAAAGTACAATAACTTTTACCATTTTAATTTGTTTTAATAGTATATTGACAGTATTGTTTTCTTTCAAAAATCCACTTCATTTTCTTTACCCTATTATTAAAATGGTAATTGACAAAAACAAACTACATTGTCACCAGAAGAGCAATACAAACTGTACAAGTGATATATTAAAATCATCTTTCCAGCTTGAATTTCAATGATGCATTGGGGCAACGATTTTGTGAGAAACATCTTCACCCTTAAATAAAGATTTTCTTAATTCCTTACCTGTGTGCTAATTAGATATCACCTTGTTTTCACATTAAACAGACTTCCACATGAGAAAGCAGCAAGGATGCAGTGGCGTTAATGTTTCCTGGTGTCAACCTGTATTATTTCAGTAGACATTGAAATGAGGATGCATCTTGCTGCCTTTCCAATGAAGCAAGTTTAATTTAGTAATAGGTGAAAAACCATCCTTACAAAGGTGTTAATCAGAGACTTGGCTTTGTGGACACTTTTCAGAGAACAAATTTGTTAGCATAAAAATAAAGCCAGAAAATAAAGAGCTGTTTAATCACTCAATTGGATTTTTCTGCCAGCATATTTTTTTTCTCTGCAACCCACTGCTAAATTGTGCTTCCTAGCTTTTTTTATAAAATCACTGAATCAAATCTAACTCTGATAACATCAGAGAAGGCCAGGTACCCTACACAATAACAGGGGGTATGAAATTTGACTTGTCTACTTAAAGTTCACCAAAATCTGATAACAAGGTCAATTAGGTCCCTGGGTGGGATTGAACCACCAACCTTATGGTTAATAGCCGTACATACTAACTGATTGCGCCACAGAGACACTTTGCAAAAGTCCATACTGACAAAGGCTAATAAGCATTCATCTAAAACGTTTCCTAGAAAAACTTTAAAAAGTCAATAATCTGGAGAGTTTTTGTAAGATGTTTCTTCCATCAACCAACGAAGAAACACATTGGTACTTTCCCATGATGAGTGAGTGCTTCAGGATCTCTTGCACTTACATGTGCAGCAGAGTACTGCAATGGAAGCATGCTGGGCCCATAACCCAGAGGTAGGCAGATTGAAACTATCCTCTGCTATATGCATTTTTTTTTGTTAATTAAAGTAATCCAAAACTGGGATTGATATTTTGTCTCTTTTATTTTTACTTAAAGTACAATAACTTTTACCATTTTAATTTGTTTTAATAGTATATTGACAGTATTGTTTTCTTTCAAAAATCCACTTCATTTTCTTTACCCTGTTATTAAAATGGTAATTGACAAAAAAAACTACATTGTCACCAGAAGAGCAATACAAAATGTACAAGTGATATATTAAAATCATCTTTC
Organism: Pseudophryne corroboree; assembly: GCF_028390025.1. Taxonomy (NCBI): domain Eukaryota; kingdom Metazoa; phylum Chordata; class Amphibia; order Anura; family Myobatrachidae; genus Pseudophryne; species Pseudophryne corroboree. The sequence continues at coordinate 266,183 of NW_026970106.1, forward strand.
CAGCTTGAATTTCAATGATGCATTGGGTCAACAATTTTGTGAGAAACATCTTCACCCTTAAATAAAGATTTTCTTAATTCCTTACCTGTGTGCTAATTAGATATCACCTTGTTTTCACATTAAACAGACTTCCACATGAGAAAGCAGCAAGGATGCAGTGGCGTTAATGTTTCCTGGTGTCAACCTGTATTATTTCAGTAGACATTGAAATGAGGATACATCTTGCTGCCTTTCCAATGAAGCAAGTTTAATTTAGTAATAGGTGAAAAACCATCCCTACAAAGGTGTTAATCAGAGACTTGGCTTTGTGGACACTTTTCAGAGAACAAATTTGTTAGCATAAAAAGAAAGCCAGAAAATGAAGAGCTGTTTAATCACGCAATTTGATTTTTTTGCCAGCATATTTCTCTTTCTCTGCAACCCACTGCTAAATTGTGCTTCCTAGATGTTTTTATAAAATCACTTAATCAAATCTAACTCTGATTACATCAGAGAAGGCCAGGTACCCTACACCATAACAGGGGGTATGAAATTTGACTTGTCTACTTAAAGATCACCAAAATCTGATAACAAGGTCAAGTACGTCCCTGGGTGGGATTGAACCACCAACCTTTTGGTTAATAGCCGTACACACTAACTGATTGCGCCACAGAGACACTTTGCAAAAGTACATACTGACAAATGCTAATAAGCATTCATCTAAAACGTTTCCTAGAAAAACTTAAAAAAGTCAATAATCTGGAGAGTTTTTGTAAGATGTTTCTTCTATCAACCAACGAAGAAACACATTGGTACTTTCCCATGATGAGTGAGTGCTTCAGGATCTCTTGCACTTACATGTGCAGCAGAGTACAGCAATGGAAGCATGCTGGGCCCATAACCCAGAGGTAGGCAGATTGAAACTATCCTCTGCTATATGCATTTTTTTGTTTGTTAATTAAAGTAATCCAAAACTGGGATTGATATTTTGGCTCTTTTATTTTTACTTAAAGTACAATAACTTTTACCATTTTAATTTGTTTTAATAGTATATTGACAGTATTGTTTTCTTTCAAAAATCCACTTAATTTTCTTTACCCTATTATTAAAATGGTAATTGACAAAAACAAACTACATTGTCACCAGAAGAGCAATACAAAATGTACAAGTGATATATTAAAATCATCTTTCCAGCTTGAATTTCAATGATGCATTGGGGCAACGATTTTGTGAGAAACATCTTCACCCTTAAATAAAGATTTTCTTAATTCCTTACCTGTGTGCTAATTAGATATCACCTTGTTTTCACATTAAACAGACTTCCACATGAGAAAGCAGCAAGGATGCAGTGGCGTTAATGTTTCCTGGTGTCAACCTGTATTATTTCAGTAGACATTGAAATGAGGATGCATCTTGCTGCCTTTCCAATGAAGCAAGTTTAATTTAGTAATAGGTGAAAAACCATCCTTACAAAGGTGTTAATCAGAGACTTGGCTTTGTGGACACTTTTCAGAGAACAAATTTGTTAGCATAAAAATAAAGCCAGAAAATAAAGAGCTGTTTAATCACTCAATTGGATTTTTCTGCCAGCATATTTTTTTTCTCTGCAAACCACTGCTAAATTGTGCTTCCTAGCTGTTTTTATAAAATCACTGAATCAAATCTAACTCTGATTACATCAGAGAAGGCCAGGTACCCTACACCGTAACAGGGGGTTTGAAATTTTGACTTGTCTACTTAAAGATCACCAAAATCTGATAACAAGGGAAATTAGGTCCCTGGGTGGGATTGAACCACCAACCTTTCGGTTAATAGCCAAACACACTAACCGATTGCGCCACAGAGACACTTTGCAAAAAGTGCCTACTGACAAAGGCTAATAAGCATACATCTGGAACGTTTCCTAGAAAAACATTAAAAAATCAATAATCTGGAGAGTTTTTGTAAGATGTTTCTTCCATCAACTAACGAATAAACACATTGGTACTTTCCCATGATGAGTGAGTGCTTCAGGATCTCTTGCACTTACATGTGCAGCAGAGTACTGCAATGGAAGCATGCTGGACCCATAACCCAGAGGTAGGCAGATTGAAACTATCCTTTGCTATATGCATTTTTTTTGTTAATTTAAGTAATCAAAACTGGGATTGATATTTTTGCTCTTTTATTTTTACTTTAAGTACAATAACTTTTACCATTTTAATTTGTTTTAATAGTATATTGACAGTATAGTTTTCTTTCAAAAATCCACTTAATTTTCTTTACCCTGTTATTAAAATGGTAATTGACAAAAAAAACTACATTGTCACCAGAAGAGCAATACAAAATGTACAAGTGATATATTAAAATCATCTTTCCAGCTTGAATTTCAATGATGCATTGGGGCAACAATTTTGTGAGAAACATCTTCACCCTTAAATAAAGATTTTCGTAATTCCTTACCTGTGTGCTAATTAGATATCACCTTGTTTTCACATTAAACAGACTTCCACATGAGAAAGCAGCAAGGATGCAGTGGCGTTAATGTTTCCTGGTGTCAACCTGTATTATTTCAGTAGACATTGAAATGAGGATGCATCTTGCTGCCTTTCCAATGAAGCAAGTTTAATTTAGTAATAGGTGAAAAACCATCCCTACAAAGGTGTTAATCAGAGACTTGGCTTTGTGGACACTTTTCAGAGAACAAATTTGTTAGCATAAAAATAAAGCAAGAAAATTAAGAGCTGTTTAATCACTCAATTGGATTTTCTGCCAGCATATTTTTTTTCTCTGCAAACCACTGCTAAATTGTGCTTCCTAGCTGTTTTTATAAAATCACTGAATCAAATCTAACTCTGATTACATCAGAGAAGGCCAGGTACCCTACACAATAAGAGGGGGTTTGAAATTTTGACTTGTCTTCTTAAATATCACCAAAATCTGATAACAAGGTCAATTACGTCCCTGGGTGGGATTGAACCACCAACCTTTTGGTTAATAGCCGTACACACTAACTGATTGCGCCACAGAGACACTTTGCAAACAGTACATACTGACAAAGGCTAATAAGCATTCATCTAAAACGTTTCCTAGAAAAACTTAATAAAGTCAATAATCTGGAGAGTTTTTGTAAGATGTTTCTTCTATCAACCAACGAAGAAACACATTGGTACTTTCCCATGATGAGTGAGTGCTTCAGGATCTCTTGCACTTACATGTGCAGCAGAGTACAGCAATGGAAGCATGCTGGGCCCATAACCCAGAGGTAGGCAGATTGAAACTATCCTCTGCTATATGCATTTTTTTGTTTGTTAATTAAAGTATTCCAAAACTGGGATTGATATTTTGGCTCTTTTATTTTTACTTTAAGTACAATAACTTTTACCATTTTAATTTGTTTTAATAGTATATTGACAGTATTGTTTTCTTTCAAAAATCCACTTCATTTTCTTTACCCTATTATTAAAATGGTAATTGACAAAAACAAACTACATTGTCACCAGAAGAGCAATACAAAATGTACAAGTGATATATTAAAATCATCTTTCCAGCTTGAATTTCAATGATGCATTGGGGCAACGATTTTGTGAGAAACATCTTCACCCTTAAATAAAGATTTTCTTAATTCCTTACCTGTGTGCTAATTAGATATCACCTTGATTTCATATTAAACAGACTTCCACATGAGAAAGCAGCAAGGATGCAGTGGCGTTAATGTTTCCTGGTGTCAACTTGTATTATTTCAGTAGACATTGAAATGAGGATGCATCTTGCTGCCTTTCCAATGAAGCAAGTTTAATTTAGTAATAGGTGAAAAACCATCCTTACAAAGGTGTTAATCAGAGACTTGGCTTTGTGGACACTTTTCAGAGAACAAATTTGTTAGCATAAAAATAAAGCCAGAAAATGAAGAGCTGTTTAATCACTCAATTGGATTTTTCTGCCAGCATATTTTTTTTCTCTGCAACCCACTGCTAAATTGTGCTTCCTAGCTGTTTTTATAAAATCACTGAATCAAATCTAACTCTGATTACATCAGAGAAGGCCAGGTACCCTACACCGTAACAGGGGGTTTGAAATTTTGACTTGTCTACTTAAAGATCACCAAAATCTGATAACAAGGGAAATTAGGTCCCTGGGTGGGATTGAACCACCAACCTTTCGGTTAATAGCCAAACACACTAACCGATTGCGCCACAGAGACACTTTGCAAAAAGTGCCTACTGACAAAGGCTAATAAGCATACATCTGGAACGTTTCCTAGAAAAACATTAAAAAATCAATAATCTGGAGAGTTTTTGTAAGATGTTTCTTCCATCAACTAACGAATAAACACATTGGTACTTTCCCATGATGAGTGAGTGCTTCAGGATCTCTTGCACTTACATGTGCAGCAGAGTACTGCAATGGAAGCATGCTGGACCCATAACCCAGAGGTAGGCAGATTGAAACTATCCTTTGCTATATGCATTTTTTTTGTTAATTTAAGTAATCAAAACTGGGATTGATATTTTTGCTCTTTTATTTTTACTTTAAGTACAATAACTTTTACCATTTTAATTTGTTTTAATAGTATATTGACAGTATAGTTTTCTTTCAAAAATCAACTTAATTTTCTTTACCCTGTTATTAAAATGGTAATTGACAAAAAAAACTACATTGTCACCAGAAGAGCAATACAAAATGTACAAGTGATATATTAAAATCATCTTTCCAGCTTGAATTTCAATGATGCATTGGGGCAACAATTTTGTGAGAAACATCTTCACCCTTAAATAAAGATTTTCGTAATTCCTTACCTGTGTGCTAATTAGATATCACCTTGTTTTCACATTAAACAGACTTCCACATGAGAAAGCAGCAAGGATGCAGTGGCGTTAATGTTTCCTGGTGTCAACCTGTATTATTTCAGTAGACATTGAAATGAGGATGCATCTTGCTGCCTTTCCAATGAAGCAAGTTTAATTTAGTAATAGGTGAAAAACCATCCCTACAAAGGTGTTAATCAGAGACTTGGCTTTGTGGACACTTTTCAGAGAACAAATTTGTTAGCATAAAAATAAAGCAAGAAAATTAAGAGCTGTTTAATCACTCAATTGGATTTTCTGCCAGCATATTTTTTTTCTCTGCAAACCACTGCTAAATTGTGCTTCCTAGCTGTTTTTATAAAATCACTGAATCAAATCTAACTCTGATTACATCAGAGAAGGCCAGGTACCCTACACAATAAGAGGGGGTTTGAAATTTTGACTTGTCTTCTTAAATATCACCAAAATCTGATAACAAGGTCAATTACGTCCCTGGGTGGGATTGAACCACCAACCTTTTGGTTAATAGCCGTACACACTAACTGATTGCGCCACAGAGACACTTTGCAAACAGTACATACTGACAAAGGCTAATAAGCATTCATCTAAAACGTTTCCTAGAAAAACTTAATAAAGTCAATAATCTGGAGAGTTTTTGTAAGATGTTTCTTCTATCAACCAACGAAGAAACACATTGGTACTTTCCCATGATGAGTGAGTGCTTCAGGATCTCTTGCACTTACATGTGCAGCAGAGTACAGCAATGGAAGCATGCTGGGCCCATAACCCAGAGGTAGGCAGATTGAAACTATCCTCTGCTATATGCATTTTTTTGTTTGTTAATTAAAGTATTCCAAAACTGGGATTGATATTTTGGCTCTTTTATTTTTACTTTAAGTACAATAACTTTTACCATTTTAATTTGTTTTAATAGTATATTGACAGTATTGTTTTCTTTCAAAAATCCACTTCATTTTCTTTACCCTATTATTAAAATGGTAATTGACAAAAACAAACTACATTGTCACCAGAAGAGCAATACAAAATGTACAAGTGATATATTAAAATCATCTTTCCAGCTTGAATTTCAATGATGCATTGGGGCAACGATTTTGTGAGAAACATCTTCACCCTTAAATAAAGATTTTCTTAATTCCTTACCTGTGTGCTAATTAGATATCACCTTGTTTTCACATTAAACAGACTTCCACATGAGAAAGCAGCAAGGATGCAGTGGCGTTAATGTTTCCTGGTGTCAACCTGTATTATTTCAGTAGACATTGAAATGAGGATGCATCTTGCTGCCTTTCCAATGAAGCAAGTTTAATTTAGTAATAGGTGAAAAACCATCCTTACAAAGGTGTTAATCAGAGACTTGGCTTTGTGGACACTTTTCAGAGAACAAATTTGTTAGCATAAAAATAAAGCCAGAAAATAAAGAGCTGTTTAATCACTCAATTGGATTTTTCTGCCAGCATATTTTTTTTCTCTGCAACCCACTGCTAAATTGTGCTTCCTAGCTTTTTTTATAAAATCACTGAATCAAATCTAACTCTGATAACATCAGAGAAGGCCAGGTACCCTACACAATAACAGGGGGTATGAAATTTGACTTGTCTACTTAAAGATCACCAAAATCTGACCACAAGGTCAATTACGTCCCTGGGTGGGATTGAACCACTAACCTTTTGGTTAATAGCCGTACACACTAACTGATTGCGCCACAGAGACACTTTGCAAAAGTATATACTGACAAATGCTGATAAGCATTCATCTAAAACGTTTCCTAGAAAAACTTAAAAAAGTCAATGATCTGGAGAGTTTTTTTAAGATGTTTCTTCTATCAACCAACGAAGAAACACATTGGTACTTTCCCATGATGAGTGAGTGCTTCAGGATCTCTTGCACGTACGTGTGCAGCAGAGTACAGCAATGGAAGCATGCTGGGCCCATAACCCAGAGGTAGGCAGATTGAAACTATCCTCTGCTATATGCATTTTTTTTTGTTAATTAAAGTAATCCAAAACTGGGATTGATATTTTGGCTCTTTTATTTTTACTTAAAGTACAATAACTCTTACCATTTTAATTTGTTTTAATAGTATATTGACAGTATTGTTTTCTTTCAAAAATCCACTTCATTTTCTTTACCCTATTATTAAAATGGTAATTGACAAAAACAAACTACATTGTCACCAGAAGAGCAATACAAAATGTACAAGTGATATATTAAAATCATCTTTCCAGCTTGAATTTCAATGATGCATTGGGGCAACGATTTTGTGAGAAACATCTTCACCCTTAAATAAAGATTTTCTTAATTCCTTACCTGTGTGCTAATTAGATTTCACCTTGTTTTCACATTAAACAGACTTCCACATGAGAAAGCAGCAAGGATGCAGTGGCGTTAATGTTTCCTGGTGTCAACCTGTATTATTTCAGTAGACATTGAAATGAGGATGCATCTTGCTGCCTTTCCAATGAAGCAAGTTTAATTTAGTAATAGGTGAAAAACCATCCCTACAAAGGTGTTAATCAGAGACTTTACTTTGTGGACACTTTTCAGAGAACAAATTTGTTAGCATAAAAATAAAGCCAGAAAATGAAGAGCTGTTTAATCACTCAATTGGATTTTTCTGCCAGCATATTTCTTTTTCTCTACAACCCACTGCTAAATTGTGCTTCCTAGCTTTTTTTATAAAATCACTGAATCAAATCTAACTCTGATAACATCAGAGAAGGCCAGGTACCCTACACAATAACAGGGGGTATGAAATTTGACTTGTCTACTTAAAGATCACCACTACTTGAAGATGTTTCTCACAAAATTGTTGCCCCAATGCATCATTGAAATTCAAGCTGGAAAGATGATTTTAATATATCACTTGTACATTTTGTATTGCTCTTCTGGTGACAATGTAGTTTTTTTTGTCAATTACCATTTTAATAACAGGGTAAAGAAAATTAAGTGGATTTTTGAAAGAAAACTATACTGTCAATATACTATTAAAACAAATTAAAATGGTAAAAGTTATTGTACTTTAAGTAAAAATAAAAGAGCAAAAATATCAATCCCAGTTTTGATTACTTAAATTAACAAAAAAATGCATATAGCAAAGGATAGTTTCAATCTGCCTACCTCTGGGTTATGGGTCCAGCATGCTTCCATTGCAGTACTCTGCTGCACATGTAAGTGCAAGAGATCCTGAAGCACTCACTCATCATGGGAAAGTACCAATGTGTTTATTCGTTAGTTGATGGAAGAAACATCTTACAAAAACTCTCCAGATTATTGATTTTTTAATGTTTTTCTAGGAAACGTTCTAGATGTATGCTTATTAGCCTTTGTCAGTAGGCACTTTTCGCAAAGTGTCTCTGTGGCGCAATCGGTTAGTGTGTTCGGCTATTAACCGAAAGGTTGGTGGTTCAATCCCACCCAGGGACCTAATTAAACTTGTGATCAGATTTTGGTGATATTTAAGTAGACAAGTCAAAATTTCAAACCCCCTCTTATGGTGTAGGGTACATGGCCTTCTCTGATGTAATCAGAGTTAGATTTGATTCAGTGATTTTATAAAAAAAACAGCTAGGAAGCACAATTTAGCAGTGGGTTGCAGAGAAAAAAAATATGCTGGCAGAAAAATCCAATCGAGTGATTAAACAGCTCTTCATTTTCTGGCTTTATTTTTATGCTAACAAATTTGTTCTCTGAAAAGTGTCCACAAAGCCAAGTCTCTGATTAACACCTTTGTAAGGATGGTTTTTCACCTATTACTAAATTAAACTTGCTTCATTGGAAAGGCAGCAAGATGCATCCTCATTTCAATGTCTACTGAAATAATACAAGTTGACACCAGGAAACATTAACGCCACTGCTTCCTTGCTGCTTTCTCATGTGGAAGTCTGTTTAATGTGAAAACAAGGTGATATCTAATTAGCACACAGGTAAGGAATTAAGAAAATCTTTATTTAAGGGTGAAGATGTTTCTCACAAATTTGTTGACCCAATGCATCATTGAAATTCAAGCTGGAAAGATGATTTTAATATATCACTTGTACATTTTGTATTGCTCTTCTGGTGACAATGTAGTTTGTTTTTGTCAATTACCATTTTAATAATAGGGTAAAGAAAATGAAGTGGATTTTTGAAAGAAAACAATACTGTCAATATACTATTAAAACAAATTAAAATGGTAAAAGTTATTGTACTTTAAGTAAAAATAAAAGAGACAAAATATCAATCCCTGTTTTGGATTACTTTAATTAACAAAAAAAAATGCATATAGCAGAGGATAGTTTCAATCTGCCTACCTCTGGGTTATGGGCCTATCATGCTTCCATTGCAGTACTCTGCTGCACATGTAAGTGCAAGAGATCCTGAAGCACTCACTCATCATGGGAAAGTACCAATGTGTTTCTTCGTTGGTTGATGGAAGAAACATCTTACAAAAACTCTCCAGATTATTGACTTTTTAAAGTTTTTCTAGGAAACGTTTTAGATGAATGCTTATTAGCCTTTGTCAGTATGGACTTTTGCAAAATGTCTCTGTGGCGCAATCAGTTAGTATGTACGGCTATTAACCATAAGGTTGGTGGTTCAATCCCACCAAGGGACCTAATTTCCCTTGTTATCAGATTTTGGTGATCTTTAAGTAGACAAGTCAAAATTTCAAACCCCCTGTTACGGTGTAGGGTACCTGGCCTTCTCTGATGTAATCAGAGTTAGATTTGATTCAGTGATTTTATAAAAACAGCTAGGAAGCACAATTTAGCAGTGGGTTGCAGAGAAAAAAAATATGCTGGCAGAAAAATCCAATTGAGTGATTAAACAGCTCTTCATTTTCTGGCTTTATTTTTATGCTAACAAATTTGTTCTCTGAAAAGTGTCCACAAAGCCAAGTCTCTGATTAACACCTTTGTAAGGATGGTTTTTCACCTATTACTAAATTAAACTTGCTTCATTGGAAAGGCAGCAAGATGCATCCTCATTTCAATGTCTACTGAAATAATACAAGTTGACACCAGGAAACATTAACGCCACTGCATCCTTGCTGTTTTCTCATGTGGAAGTCTGTTTAATATGAAAACAAGGTGATATCTAATTAGCACACAGGTAAGGAATTAAGAAAATCTTTATTTAAGGGTGAAGATGTTTCTCACAAAATCGTTGCCCCAATGCATCATTGAAATTCAAGCTGGAAAGATGATTTTAATATATCACTTGTACATTTTGTATTGCTCTTCTGGTGACAATGTAGTTTGTTTTTGTCAATTACCATTTTAATAATAGGGTAAAGAAAATGAAGTGGATTTTTGAAAGAAAACAATACTGTCAATATACTATTAAAACAAATTAAAATGGTAAAAGTTATTGTACTTTAAGTAAAAATAAAAGAGCCAAAATATCAATCCCAGTTTTGGATTACTTTAATTAAAAAAAAAAGCATACAGCAGAGGATAGTTTCAATCTGCCTACCTCTGGGTTATGAGCCCAGCATGCTTCCATTGCTGTACTCTGCTGCACATGTAAGTGCAAGAGATCCTGAAGCACTCACTCATCATGGGAAAGTACCAATGTGTTTCTTCGTTGGTTGATGGAAGAAACATCTTACAAAAACTCTCCAGATTATTGACTTTTTAAAGTTTTTCTAGGAAACGTTTTAGATGAATGCTTATTAGCCCTTGTCAGTATATACTTTTGCAATGTGTTTCTGTGGCGCAATCAGTTAGTGTGTACGGCTATTAACCAAAAGGTTGGTGGTTCAATCCCACCCAGGTACGTAATTGACCTTGTTATCAGATTTTGGTGATCTTTAAGTAGACAAGTCAAAATTTCAAACCCCCTGTTATGGTGTAGGGTACCTGGCCTTCTCTGATGTAATCAGAGTTAGATTTGATTCAGTGATTTATAAAAACAGCTAGGAAGCACAATTTAGCAGTGGGTTGTAGAGAAAAAGAAATATGCTGGCAGAAAAATCCAATTGAGTGATTAAACAGCTCTTCATTTTCTGGCTTTATTTTTATGCTAACAAATTTGTTCTCTGAAAAGTGTCCACAAAGTAAAGTCTCTGATTAACACCTTTGTAGGGATGGTTTTTCACCTATTACTAAATTAAACTTGCTTCATTGGAAAGGCAGCAAGATGCATCCTCATTTCAATGTCTACTGAAATAATACAGGTTGACACCAGGAAACATTAACGCCACTGCATCCTTGCTGCTTTCTCATGTGGAAGTCTGTTTAATGTGAAAACAAGGTGATATCTAATTAGCACACAGGTAAGGAATTAAGAAAATCTTTATTTAAGGGTGAAGATGTTTCTCACAAAATCGTTGCCCCAATGCATCATTGAAATTCAAGCTGGAAAGATGATTTTAATATATCACTTGTACATTTTGTATTGCTCTTCTGGTGACAATGTAGTTTGTTTTTGTCAATTACCATTTTAATAATAGGGTAAAGAAAATGAAGTGGATTTTTGAAAGAAAACAATACTGTCAATATACTATTAAAACAAATTAAAATGGTAAGAGTTATTGTACTTTAAGTAAAAATAAAAGAGCCAAAATATCAATCCCAGTTTTGGATTACTTTAATTAACAAAAAAAAATGCATATAGCAGAGGATAGTTTCAATCTGCCTACCTCTGGGTTATGGGCCCAGCATGCTTCCATTGCTGTACTCTGCTGCACACGTACGTGCAAGAGATCCTGAAGCACTCACTCATCATGGGAAAGTACCAATGTGTTTCTTCGTTGGTTGATAGAAGAAACATCTTAAAAAAACTCTCCAGATTATTGACTTTTTTAAGTTTTTCTAGGAAACGTTTTAGATGAATGCTTATTAGCATTTGTCAGTATATACTTTTGCAAAGTGTCTCTGTGGCGCAATCAGTTAGTGTGTACGGCTATTAACCAAAAGGTTAGTGGTTCAATCCCACCCAGGGACGTAATTGACCTTGTGGTCAGATTTTGGTGATCTTTAAGTAGACAAGTCAAATTTCATACCCCCTGTTATTGTGTAGGGTACCTGGCCTTCTCTGATGTTATCAGAGTTAGATTTGATTCAGTGATTTTATAAAAAAAGCTAGGAAGCACAATTTAGCAGTGGGTTGCAGAGAAAAAAAATATGCTGGCAGAAAAATCCAATTGAGTGATTAAACAGCTCTTTATTTTCTGGCTTTATTTTTATGCTAACAAATTTGTTCTCTGAAAAGTGTCCACAAAGCCAAGTCTCTGATTAACACCTTTGTAAGGATGGTTTTTCACCTATTACTAAATTAAACTTGCTTCATTGGAAAGGCAGCAAGATGCATCCTCATTTCAATGTCTACTGAAATAATACAGGTTGACACCAGGAAACATTAACGCCACTGCATCCTTGCTGCTTTCTCATGTGGAAGTCTGTTTAATGTGAAAACAAGGTGATATCTAATTAGCACACAGGTAAGGAATTAAGAAAATCTTTATTTAAGGGTGAAGATGTTTCTCACAAAATCGTTGCCCCAATGCATCATTGAAATTCAAGCTGGAAAGATGATTTTAATATATCACTTGTACATTTTGTATTGCTCTTCTGGTGACAATGTAGTTTGTTTTTGTCAATTACCATTTTAATAATAGGGTAAAGAAAATGAAGTGGATTTTTGAAAGAAAACAATACTGTCAATATACTATTAAAACAAATTAAAATGGTAAAAGTTATTGTACTTAAAGTAAAAATAAAAGAGCCAAAATATCAATCCCAGTTTTGGAATACTTTAATTAACAAACAAAAAAATGCATATAGCAGAGGATAGTTTCAATCTGCCTACCTCTGGGTTATGGGCCCAGCATGCTTCCATTGCTGTACTCTGCTGCACATGTAAGTGCAAGAGATCCTGAAGCACTCACTCATCATGGGAAAGTACCAATGTGTTTCTTCGTTGGTTGATAGAAGAAACATCTTACAAAAACTCTCCAGATTATTGACTTTATTAAGTTTTTCTAGGAAACGTTTTAGATGAATGCTTATTAGCCTTTGTCAGTATGTACTGTTTGCAAAGTGTCTCTGTGGCGCAATCAGTTAGTGTGTACGGCTATTAACCAAAAGGTTGGTGGTTCAATCCCACCCAGGGACGTAATTGACCTTGTTATCAGATTTTGGTGATATTTAAGAAGACAAGTCAAAATTTCAAACCCCCTCTTATTGTGTAGGGTACCTGGCCTTCTCTGATGTAATCAGAGTTAGATTTGATTCAGTGATTTTATAAAAACAGCTAGGAAGCACAATTTAGCAGTGGTTTGCAGAGAAAAAAAATATGCTGGCAGAAAATCCAATTGAGTGATTAAACAGCTCTTAATTTTCTTGCTTTATTTTTATGCTAACAAATTTGTTCTCTGAAAAGTGTCCACAAAGCCAAGTCTCTGATTAACACCTTTGTAGGGATGGTTTTTCACCTATTACTAAATTAAACTTGCTTCATTGGAAAGGCAGCAAGATGCATCCTCATTTCAATGTCTACTGAAATAATACAGGTTGACACCAGGAAACATTAACGCCACTGCATCCTTGCTGCTTTCTCATGTGGAAGTCTGTTTAATGTGAAAACAAGGTGATATCTAATTAGCACACAGGTAAGGAATTACGAAAATCTTTATTTAAGGGTGAAGATGTTTCTCACAAAATTGTTGCCCCAATGCATCATTGAAATTCAAGCTGGAAAGATGATTTTAATATATCACTTGTACATTTTGTATTGCTCTTCTGGTGACAATGTAGTTTTTTTTGTCAATTACCATTTTAATAACAGGGTAAAGAAAATTAAGTGGATTTTTGAAAGAAAACTATACTGTCAATATACTATTAAAACAAATTAAAATGGTAAAAGTTATTGTACTTAAAGTAAAAATAAAAGAGCAAAAATATCAATCCCAGTTTTGATTACTTAAATTAACAAAAAAAATGCATATAGCAAAGGATAGTTTCAATCTGCCTACCTCTGGGTTATGGGTCCAGCATGCTTCCATTGCAGTACTCTGCTGCACATGTAAGTGCAAGAGATCCTGAAGCACTCACTCATCATGGGAAAGTACCAATGTGTTTATTCGTTAGTTGATGGAAGAAACATCTTACAAAAACTCTCCAGATTATTGATTTTTTAATGTTTTTCTAGGAAACGTTCCAGATGTATGCTTATTAGCCTTTGTCAGTAGGCACTTTTTGCAAAGTGTCTCTGTGGCGCAATCGGTTAGTGTGTTTGGCTATTAACCGAAAGGTTGGTGGTTCAATCCCACCCAGGGACCTAATTTCCCTTGTTATCAGATTTTGGTGATCTTTAAGTAGACAAGTCAAAATTTCAAACCCCCTGTTACGGTGTAGGGTACCTGGCCTTCTCTGATGTAATCAGAGTTAGATTTGATTCAGTGATTTTATAAAAACAGCTAGGAAGCACAATTTAGCAGTGGGTTGCAGAGAAAAAAAATATGCTGGCAGAAAAATCCAATTGAGTGATTAAACAGCTCTTCATTTTCTGGCTTTATTTTTATGCTAACAAATTTGTTCTCTGAAAAGTGTCCACAAAGCCAAGTCTCTGATTAACACCTTTGTAAGGATGGTTTTTCACCTATTACTAAATTAAACTTGCTTCATTGGAAAGGCAGCAAGATGCATCCTCATTTCAATGTCTACTGAAATAATACAAGTTGACACCAGGAAACATTAACGCCACTGCATCCTTGCTGCTTTCTCATGTGGAAGTCTGTTTAATATGAAATCAAGGTGATATCTAATTAGCACACAGGTAAGGAATTAAGAAAATCTTTATTTAAGGGTGAAGATGTTTCTCACAAAATCGTTGCCCCAATGCATCATTGAAATTCAAGCTGGAAAGATGATTTTAATATATCACTTGTACATTTTGTATTGCTCTTCTGGTGACAATGTAGTTTGTTTTTGTCAATTACCATTTTAATAATAGGGTAAAGAAAATGAAGTGGATTTTTGAAAGAAAACAATACTGTCAATATACTATTAAAACAAATTAAAATGGTAAAAGTTATTGTACTTAAAGTAAAAATAAAAGAGCCAAAATATCAATCCCAGTTTTGGAATACTTTAATTAACAAACAAAAAAATGCATATAGCAGAGGATAGTTTCAATCTGCCTACCTCTGGGTTATGGGCCCAGCATGCTTCCATTGCTGTACTCTGCTGCACATGTAAGTGCAAGAGATCCTGAAGCACTCACTCATCATGGGAAAGTACCAATGTGTTTCTTCGTTGGTTGATAGAAGAAACATCTTACAAAAACTCTCCAGATTATTGACTTTATTAAGTTTTTCTAGGAAACGTTTTAGATGAATGCTTATTAGCCTTTGTCAGTATGTACTGTTTGCAAAGTGTCTCTGTGGCGCAATCAGTTAGTGTGTACGGCTATTAACCAAAAGGTTGGTGGTTCAATCCCACCCAGGGACGTAATTGACCTTGTTATCAGATTTTGGTGATATTTAAGAAGACAAGTCAAAATTTCAAACCCCCTCTTATTGTGTAGGGTACCTGGCCTTCTCTGATGTAATCAGAGTTAGATTTGATTCAGTGATTTTATAAAAACAGCTAGGAAGCACAATTTAGCAGTGGTTTGCAGAGAAAAAAAATATGCTGGCAGAAAATCCAATTGAGTGATTAAACAGCTCTTAATTTTCTTGCTTTATTTTTATGCTAACAAATTTGTTCTCTGAAAAGTGTCCACAAAGCCAAGTCTCTGATTAACACCTTTGTAGGGATGGTTTTTCACCTATTACTAAATTAAACTTGCTTCATTGGAAAGGCAGCAAGATGCATCCTCATTTCAATGTCTACTGAAATAATACAGGTTGACACCAGGAAACATTAACGCCACTGCATCCTTGCTGCTTTCTCATGTGGAAGTCTGTTTAATGTGAAAACAAGGTGATATCTAATTAGCACACAGGTAAGGAATTACGAAAATCTTTATTTAAGGGTGAAGATGTTTCTCACAAAATTGTTGCCCCAATGCATCATTGAAATTCAAGCTGGAAAGATGATTTTAATATATCACTTGTACATTTTGTATTGCTCTTCTGGTGACAATGTAGTTTTTTTTGTCAATTACCATTTTAATAACAGGGTAAAGAAAATTAAGTGGATTTTTGAAAGAAAACTATACTGTCAATATACTATTAAAACAAATTAAAATGGTAAAAGTTATTGTACTTAAAGTAAAAATAAAAGAGCAAAAATATCAATCCCAGTTTTGATTACTTAAATTAACAAAAAAAATGCATATAGCAAAGGATAGTTTCAATCTGCCTACCTCTGGGTTATGGGTCCAGCATGCTTCCATTGCAGTACTCTGCTGCACATGTAAGTGCAAGAGATCCTGAAGCACTCACTCATCATGGGAAAGTACCAATGTGTTTATTCGTTAGTTGATGGAAGAAACATCTTACAAAAACTCTCCAGATTATTGATTTTTTAATGTTTTTCTAGGAAACGTTCCAGATGTATGCTTATTAGCCTTTGTCAGTAGGCACTTTTTGCAAAGTGTCTCTGTGGCGCAATCGGTTAGTGTGTTTGGCTATTAACCGAAAGGTTGGTGGTTCAATCCCACCCAGGGACCTAATTTCCCTTGTTATCAGATTTTGGTGATCTTTAAGTAGACAAGTCAAAATTTCAAACCCCCTGTTACGGTGTAGGGTACCTGGCCTTCTCTGATGTAATCAGAGTTAGATTTGATTCAGTGATTTTATAAAAACAGCTAGGAAGCACAATTTAGCAGTGGGTTGCAGAGAAAAAAAATATGCTGGCAGAAAAATCCAATTGAGTGATTAAACAGCTCTTCATTTTCTGGCTTTATTTTTATGCTAACAAATTTGTTCTCTGAAAAGTGTCCACAAAGCCAAGTCTCTGATTAACACCTTTGTAAGGATGGTTTTTCACCTATTACTAAATTAAACTTGCTTCATTGGAAAGGCAGCAAGATGCATCCTCATTTCAATGTCTACTGAAATAATACAAGTTGACACCAGGAAACATTAACGCCACTGCATCCTTGCTGCTTTCTCATGTGGAAGTCTGTTTAATATGAAATCAAGGTGATATCTAATTAGCACACAGGTAAGGAATTAAGAAAATCTTTATTTAAGGGTGAAGATGTTTCTCACAAAATCGTTGCCCCAATGCATCATTGAAATTCAAGCTGGAAAGATGATTTTAATATATCACTTGTACATTTTGTATTGCTCTTCTGGTGACAATGTAGTTTGTTTTTGTCAATTACCATTTTAATAATAGGGTAAAGAAAATGAAGTGGATTTTTGAAAGAAAACAATACTGTCAATATACTATTAAAACAAATTAAAATGGTAAAAGTTATTGTACTTAAAGTAAAAATAAAAGAGCCAAAATATCAATCCCAGTTTTGGAATACTTTAATTAACAAACAAAAAAATGCATATAGCAGAGGATAGTTTCAATCTGCCTACCTCTGGGTTATGGGCCCAGCATGCTTCCATTGCTGTACTCTGCTGCACATGTAAGTGCAAGAGATCCTGAAGCACTCACTCATCATGGGAAAGTACCAATGTGTTTCTTCGTTGGTTGATAGAAGAAACATCTTACAAAAACTCTCCAGATTATTGACTTTATTAAGTTTTTCTAGGAAACGTTTTAGATGAATGCTTATTAGCCTTTGTCAGTATGTACTGTTTGCAAAGTGTCTCTGTGGCGCAATCAGTTAGTGTGTACGGCTATTAACCAAAAGGTTGGTGGTTCAATCCCACCCAGGGACGTAATTGACCTTGTTATCAGATTTTGGTGATATTTAAGAAGACAAGTCAAAATTTCAAACCCCCTCTTATTGTGTAGGGTACCTGGCCTTCTCTGATGTAATCAGAGTTAGATTTGATTCAGTGATTTTATAAAAACAGCTAGGAAGCACAATTTAGCAGTGGTTTGCAGAGAAAAAAAATATGCTGGCAGAAAATCCAATTGAGTGATTAAACAGCTCTTAATTTTCTTGCTTTATTTTTATGCTAACAAATTTGTTCTCTGAAAAGTGTCCACAAAGCCAAGTCTCTGATTAACACCTTTGTAGGGATGGTTTTTCACCTATTACTAAATTAAACTTGCTTCATTGGAAAGGCAGCAAGATGCATCCTCATTTCAATGTCTACTGAAATAATACAGGTTGACACCAGGAAACATTAACGCCACTGCATCCTTGCTGCTTTCTCATGTGGAAGTCTGTTTAATGTGAAAACAAGGTGATATCTAATTAGCACACAGGTAAGGAATTACGAAAATCTTTATTTAAGGGTGAAGATGTTTCTCACAAAATTGTTGCCCCAATGCATCATTGAAATTCAAGCTGGAAAGATGATTTTAATATATCACTTGTACATTTTGTATTGCACTTCGGGTGACAATGTAGTTTTTTTTGTCAATTACCATTTTAATAACAGGGTAAAGAAAATTAAGTGGATTTTTGAAAGAAAACTATACTGTCAATATACTATTAAAACAAATTAAAATGGTAAAAGTTATTGTACTTAAAGTAAAAATAAAAGAGCAAAAATATCAATCCCAGTTTTGATTACTTAAATTAACAAAAAAAATGCATATAGCAAAGGATAGTTTCAATCTGCCTACCTCTGGGTTATGGGTCCAGCATGCTTCCATTGCAGTACTCTGCTGCACATGTAAGTGCAAGAGATCCTGAAGCACTCACTCATCATGGGAAAGTACCAATGTGTTTATTCGTTAGTTGATGGAAGAAACATCTTACAAAAACTCTCCAGATTATTGATTTTTTAATGTTTTTCTAGGAAACGTTCCAGATGTATGCTTATTAGCCTTTGTCAGTAGGCACTTTTTGCAAAGTGTCTCTGTGGCGCAATCGGTTAGTGTGTTTGGCTATTAACCGAAAGGTTGGTGGTTCAATCCCTCCCAGGGACCTAATTTCCCTTGTTATCAGATTTTGGTGATCTTTAAGTAGACAAGTCAAAATTTCAAACCCCCTGTTACGGTGTAGGGTACCTGGCCTTCTCTGATGTAATCAGAGTTAGATTTGATTCAGTGATTTTATAAAAACAGCTAGGAAGCACAATTTAGCAGTGGGTTGCAGAGAAAAAAAATATGCTGGCAGAAAAATCCAATTGAGTGATTAAACAGCTCTTTATTTTCTGGCTTTATTTTTATGCTAACAAATTTGTTCTCTGAAAAGTGTCCACAAAGCCAAGTCTCTGATTAACACCTTTGTAAGGATGGTTTTTCACCTATTACTAAATTAAACTTGCTTCATTGGAAAGGCAGCAAGATGCATCCTCATTTCAATGTCTACTGAAATAATACAGGTTGACACCAGGAAACATTAACGCCACTGCATCCTTGCTGCTTTCTCATGTGGAAGTCTGTTTAATGTGAAAACAAGGTGATATCTAATTAGCACACAGGTAAGGAATTAAGAAAATCTTTATTTAACGGTGAAGATGTTTCTCACAAAATCGTTGCCCCAATGCATCATTGAAATTCAAGCTGGAAAGATGATTTTAATATATCACTTGTACATTTTGTATTGCTCTTCTGGTGACAATGTAGTTTGTTTTTGTCAATTACCATTTTAATAATAGGGTAAAGAAAATGAAGTGGATTTTTGAAAGAAAACAATACTGTCAATATACTATTAAAACAAATTAAAATGGTAAAAGTTATTGTACTTTAAGTAAAAATAAAAGAGCCAAAATATCAATCCCAGTTTTGGATTACTTTAATTAACAAACAAAAAAATGCATATAGCAGAGGATAGTTTCAATCTGCCTACCTCTGGGTTATGGGCCCAGCATGCTTCCATTGCTGTACTCTGCTGCACATGTAAGTGCAAGAGATCCTGAAGCACTCACTCATCATGGGAAAGTACCAATGTGTTTCTTCGTTGGTTGATAGAAGAAACATCTTACAAAAACTCTCCAGATTATTGACTTTTTTAAGTTTTTCTAGGAAACGTTTTAGATGAATGCTTATTAGCATTTGTCAGTATGTACTTTTGCAAAGTGTCTCTGTGGCGCAATCAGTTAGTGTGTACGGCTATTAACCAAAAGGTTGGTGGTTCAATCCCACCCAGGGACGTACTTGACCTTGTTATCAGATTTTGGTGATCTTTAAGTAGACAAGTCAAATTTCATACCCCCTGTTATGGTGTAGGGTACCTGGCCTTCTCTGATGTAATCAGAGTTAGATTTGATTAAGTGATTTTATAAAAACATCTAGGAAGCACAATTTAGCAGTGGGTTGCAGAGAAAAAGAAATATGCTGGCAAAAAAATCAAATTGCGTGAT
Source organism: Pseudophryne corroboree (assembly GCF_028390025.1). NCBI lineage: Eukaryota > Metazoa > Chordata > Amphibia > Anura > Myobatrachidae > Pseudophryne > Pseudophryne corroboree. The sequence goes on from NW_026970106.1 coordinate 286,283, forward strand.
TAAACAGCTCTTCATTTTCTGGCTTTATTTTTATGCTAACAAATTTGTTCTCTGAAAAGTGTCCACAAAGCCAAGTCTCTGATTAACACCTTTGTAGGGATGGTTTTTCACCTATTACTAAATTAAACTTGCTTCATTGGAAAGGCAGCAAGATGTATCCTCATTTCAATGTCTACTGAAATAATACAGGTTGACACCAGGAAACATTAACGCCACTGCATCCTTGCTGCTTTCTCATGTGGAAGTCTGTTTAATGTGAAAACAAGGTGATATCTAATTAGCACACAGGTAAGGAATTAAGAAAATCTTTATTTAAGGGTGAAGATGTTTCTCACAAAATTGTTGACCCAATGCATCATTGAAATTCAAGCTGGAAAGATGATTTTAATATATCACTTGTACATTTTGTATTGCTCTTCTGGTGACAATGTAGTTTGTTTTTGTCAATTACCATTTTAATAATAGGGTAAAGAAAATGAAGTGGATTTTTGAAAGAAAACAATACTGTCAATATACTATTAAAACAAATTAAAATGGTAAAAGTTATTGTACTTTAAGTAAAAATAAAAGAGACAAAATATCAATCCCAGTTTTGGATTACTTTAATTAACAAAAAAAAATGCATATAGCAGAGGATAGTTTCAATCTGCCTACCTCTGGGTTATGGGCCCAGCATGCTTCCATTGCAGTACTCTGCTGCACATGTAAGTGCAAGAGATCCTGAAGCACTCACTCATCATGGGAAAGTACCAATGTGTTTCTTCGTTGGTTGATGGAAGAAACATCTTACAAAAACTCTCCAGATTATTGACTTTTTAAAGTTTTTCTAGGAAACGTTTTAGATGAATGCTTATTAGCCTTTGTCAGTATGGACTTTTGCAAAGTGTCTCTGTGGCGCAATCAGTTAGTATGTACGGCTATTAACCATAAGGTTGGTGGTTCAATCCCACCCAGGGACCTAATTGACCTTGTTATCAGATTTTGGTGAACTTTAAGTAGACAAGTCAAATTTCATACCCCCTGTTATTGTGTAGGGTACCTGGCCTTCTCTGATGTTATCAGAGTTAGATTTGATTCAGTGATTTTATAAAAAAAGCTAGGAAGCACAATTTAGCAGTGGGTTGCAGAGAAAAAAAATATGCTGGCAGAAAAATCCAATTGAGTGATTAAACAGCTCTTTATTTTCTGGCTTTATTTTTATGCTAACAAATTTGTTCTCTGAAAAGTGTCCACAAAGCCAAGTCTCTGATTAACACCTTTGTAAGGATGGTTTTTCACCTATTACTAAATTAAACTTGCTTCATTGGAAAGGCAGCAAGATGCATCCTCATTTCAATGTCTACTGAAATAATACAGGTTGACACCAGGAAACATTAACGCCACTGCATCCTTGCTGCTTTCTCATGTGGAAGTCTGTTTAATGTGAAAACAAGGTGATATCTAATTAGCACACAGGTAAGGAATTAAGAAAATCTTTATTTAAGGGTGAAGATGTTTCTCACAAAATCATTGCCCCAATGCATCATTGAAATTCAAGCTGGAAAGATGATTTTAATATATCACTTGTACAGTTTGTATTGCTCTTCTGGTGACAATGTAGTTTGTTTTTGTCAATTACCATTTTAATAATAGGGTAAAGAAAATGAAGTGGATTTTTGAAAGAAAACAATACTGTCAATATACTATTAAAACAAATTAAAATGGTAAAAGTTATTGTACTTTAAGTAAAAATAAAAGAGCCAAAATATCAATCCCAGTTTTGGAATACTTTAATTAACAAACAAAAAAATGCATATAGCAGAGGATAGTTTCAATCTGCCTACCTCTGGGTTATGGGCCCAGCATGCTTCCATTGCTGTACTCTGCTGCACATGTAAGTGCAAGAGATCCTGAAGCACTCACTCATCATGGGAAAGTACCAATGTGTTTCTTCGTTGGTTGATAGAAGAAACATCTTACAAAAACTCTCCAGATTATTGACTTTATTAAGTTTTTCTAGGAAACGTTTTAGATGAATGCTTATTAGCCTTTGTCAGTATGTACTTTTGCAAAGTGTCTCTGTGGCGCAATCAGTTAGTGTGTACGGCTATTAACCAAAAGGTTGGTGGTTCAATCCCACCCAGGGACGTAATTGACCTTGTTATCAGATTTTGGTGATATTTAAGTAGACAAGTCAAAATTTCAAACCCCCTCTTATTGTGTAGGGTACCTGGCCTTCTCTGATGTAATCAGAGTTAGATTTGATTCAGTGATTTTATAAAAACAGCTAGGAAGCACAATTTAGCAGTGGTTTGCAGAGAAAAAAAATATGCTGGCATAAAAATCCAATTGAGTGATTAAACAGCTCTTAATTTTCTTGCTTTATTTTTATGCTAACAAATTTGTTCTCTGAAAAGTGTCCACAAAGCCAAGTCTCTGATTAACACCTTTGTAGGGATGGTTTTTCACCTATTACTAAATTAAACTTGCTTCATTGGAAAGGCAGCAAGATGCATCCTCATTTCAATGTCTACTGAAATAATACAGGTTGACACCAGGAAACATTAACGCCACTGCATCCTTGCTGCTTTCTCATGTGGAAGTCTGTTTAATGTGAAAACAAGGTGATATCTAATTAGCACACAGGTAAGGAATTACGAAAATCTTTATTTAAGGGTGAAGATGTTTCTCACAAAATCGTTGCCCCAATGCATCATTGAAATTCAAGCTGGAAAGATGATTTTAATATATCACTTGTACATTTTGTATTGCTCTTCTGGTGACAATGTAGTTTTTTTTGTCAATTACCATTTTAATAACAGGGTAAAGAAAATTAAGTGGATTTTTGAAAGAAAACTATACTGTCAATATACTATTAAAACAAATTAAAATGGTAAAAGTTATTGTACTTTAAGTAAAAATAAAAGAGCAAAAATATCAATCCCAGTTTTGATTACTTAAATTAACAAAAAAAATGCATATAGCAAAGGATAGTTTCAATCTGCCTACCTCTGGGTTATGGGTCCAGCATGCTTCCATTGCAGTACTCTGCTGCACATGTAAGTGCAAGAGATCCTGAAGCACTCACTCATCATGGGAAAGTACCAATGTGTTTATTCGTTAGTTGATGGAAGAAACATCTTACAAAAACTCTCCAGATTATTGATTTTTTAATGTTTTTCTAGGAAACGTTCTAGATGTATGCTTATTAGCCTTTGTCAGTAGGCACTTTTTGCAAAGTGTCTCTGTGGCGCAATCGGTTAGTGTGTTCGGCTATTAACCGAAAGGTTGGTGGTTCAATCCCACCCAGGGACCTAATTAAACTTGTGATCAGATTTTGGTGATATTTAAGTAGACAAGTCAAAATTTCAAACCCCCTCTTATGGTGTAGGGTACATGGCCTTCTCTGATGTAATCAGAGTTAGATTTGATTCAGTGATTTTATAAAAAAAACAGCTAGGAAGCACAATTTAGCAGTGGGTTGCAGAGAAAAAAAATATGCTGGCAGAAAAATCCAATCGAGTGATTAAACAGCTCTTCATTTTCTGGCTTTATTTTTATGCTAACAAATTTGTTCTCTGAAAAGTGTCCACAAAGCCAAGTCTCTGATTAACACCTTTGTAAGGATGGTTTTTCACCTATTACTAAATTAAACTTGCTTCATTGGAAAGGCAGCAAGATGCATCCTCATTTCAATGTCTACTGAAATAATACAAGTTGACACCAGGAAACATTAACGCCACTGCTTCCTTGCTGCTTTCTCATGTGGAAGTCTGTTTAATGTGAAAACAAGGTGATATCTAATTAGCACACAGGTAAGGAATTAAGAAAATCTTTATTTAAGGGTGAAGATGTTTCTCACAAATTTGTTGACCCAATGCATCATTGAAATTCAAGCTGGAAAGATGATTTTAATATATCACTTGTACATTTTGTATTGCTCTTCTGGTGACAATGTAGTTTGTTTTTGTCAATTACCATTTTAATAATAGGGTAAAGAAAATGAAGTGGATTTTTGAAAGAAAACAATACTGTCAATATACTATTAAAACAAATTAAAATGGTAAAAGTTATTGTACTTTAAGTAAAAATAAAAGAGACAAAATATCAATCCCAGTTTTGGATTACTTTAATTAACAAAAAAAAATGCATATAGCAGAGGATAGTTTCAATCTGCCTACCTCTGGGTTATGGGCCCATCATGCTTCCATTGCAGTACTCTGCTGCACATGTAAGTGCAAGAGATCCTGAAGCACTCACTCATCATGGGAAAGTACCAATGTGTTTCTTCGTTGGTTGATGGAAGAAACATCTTACAAAAACTCTCCAGATTATTGACTTTTTAAAGTTTTTCTAGGAAACGTTTTAGATGAATGCTTATTAGCCTTTGTCAGTATGGACTTTTGCAAAATGTCTCTGTGGCGCAATCAGTTAGTATGTACGGCTATTAACCATAAGGTTGGTGGTTCAATCCCACCCAGGGACCTAATTTCCCTTGTTATCAGATTTTGGTGATCTTTAAGTAGACAAGTCAAAATTTCAAACCCCCTGTTACGGTGTAGGGTACCTGGCCTTCTCTGATGTAATCAGAGTTAGATTTGATTCAGTGATTTTATAAAAACAGCTAGGAAGCACAATTTAGCAGTGGGTTGCAGAGAAAAAAAATATGCTGGCAGAAAAATCCAATTGAGTGATTAAACAGCTCTTCATTTTCTGGCTTTATTTTTATGCTAACAAATTTGTTCTCTGAAAAGTGTCCACAAAGCCAAGTCTCTGATTAACACCTTTGTAAGGATGGTTTTTCACCTATTACTAAATTAAACTTGCTTCATTGGAAAGGCAGCAAGATGCATCCTCATTTCAATGTCTACTGAAATAATACAAGTTGACACCAGGAAACATTAACGCCACTGCATCCTTGCTGCTTTCTCATGTGGAAGTCTGTTTAATATGAAAACAAGGTGATATCTAATTAGCACACAGGTAAGGAATTAAGAAAATCTTTATTTAAGGGTGAAGATGTTTCTCACAAAATCGTTGCCCCAATGCATCATTGAAATTCAAGCTGGAAAGATGATTTTAATATATCACTTGTACATTTTGTATTGCTCTTCTGGTGACAATGTAGTTTGTTTTTGTCAATTACCATTTTAATAATAGGGTAAAGAAAATGAAGTGGATTTTTGAAAGAAAACAATACTGTCAATATACTATTAAAACAAATTAAAATGGTAAAAGTTGTTGTACTTTAAGTAAAAATAAAAGAGCCAAAATATCAATCCCAGTTTTGGATTACTTTAATTAACAAAAAAAAATGCATATAGCAGAAGATAGTTTCAATCTGCCTACCTCTGGGTTATGGGCCCAGCATGCTTCCATTGCTGTACTCTGCTGCACATGTAAGTGCAAGAGATCCTGAAGCACTCACTCATCATGGGAAAGTACCAATGTGTTTCTTCGTTGGTTGATGGAAGAAACATCTTACAAAAACTCTCCAGATTATTGACTTTTTAAAGTTTTTCTAGGAAACGTTTTAGATGAATGCTTATTAGCCTTTGTCAGTATGTACTTTTGCAAAGTGTCTCTGTGGCGCAATCAGTTAGTATGTACGGCTATTAACCAAAAGGTTGGTGGTTCAATCCCACCCAGGGACCTAATTGACCTTGTTATCAGATTTTGGTGATTTTTAAGTGGACAAGTCAAAATTTCAAACCCCCTGTTATGGTGTAGGGTACCTGGCCTTCTCTGATGTAATCAGAGTTAGATTTGATTCAGTGATTTTATAAAAACAGCTAGGAAGCACAATTTAGCAGTGGTTTGCAGAGAAAAAAAATATGCTGGCAGAAAAATCCAATTGAGTGATTAAACAGCTCTTTATTTTCTGGCTTTATTTTTATGCTAACAAATTTGTTCTCTGAAAAGTGTCCACAAAGCCAAGTCTCTGATTAACACCTTTGTAAGGATGGTTTTTCACCTATTACTAAATTAAACTTGCTTCATTGGAAAGGCAGCAAGATGCATCCTCATTTCAATGTCTACTGAAATAATACAGGTTGACACCAGGAAACATTAACGCCACTGCATCCTTGCTGCTTTCTCATGTGGAAGTCTGTTTAATGTGAAAACAAGGTGATATCTAATTAGCACACAGGTAAGGAATTAAGAAAATCTTTATTTAAGGGTGAAGATGTTTCTCACAAAATCGTTGCCCCAATGCATCATTGAAATTCAAGCTGGAAAGATGATTTTAATATATCACTTGTACATTTTGTATTGCTCTTCTGGTGACAATGTAGTTTGTTTTTGTCAATTACCATTTTAATAATAGGGTAAAGAAAATTAAGTGGATTTTTGAAAGAAAACAATACTGTCAATATACTATTAAAACAAATTAAAATGGTAAAAGTTATTGTACTTTAAGTAAAAATAAAAGAGCCAAAATATCAATCCCAGTTTTGGATTACTTTAATTAACAAACAAAAAAATGCATATAGCAGAGGATAGTTTCAATCTGCCTACCTCTGGGTTATGGGCCCAGCATGCTTCCATTGCTGTACTCTGCTGCACATGTAAGTGCAAGAGATCCTGAAGCACTCACTCATCATGGGAAAGTACCAATGTGTTTCTTCATTGGTTGATAGAAGAAACATCTTACAAAAACTCTCCAGATTATTGACTTTTTTAAGTTTTTCTAGGAAACGTTTTAGATGAATGCTTATTAGCATTTGTCAGTATGGACTTTTGCAAAGTGTCTCTGTGGCGCAATCAGTTAGTGTGTACGGCTATTAATCAAAAGGTTGGTGGTTCAATTCCACCCAGGGACGTACTTGACCTTGTTATCAGATTTTGGTGATCTTTAAGTAGACAAGTCAAATTTCATACCCCCTGTTATGGTGTAGGGTACCTGGCCTTCTCTGATGTAATCAGAGTTAGATTTGATTCAGTGATTTTATAAAAACATCTAGGAAGCACAATTTAGCAGTGGGATGCAGAGAAAAAGAAATATGCTGGCAAAAAAATCAAATTGCGTGACTAAACAGCTCTTCATTTTCTGGCTTTATTTTTATGCTAACAAATTTGTTCTCTGAAAAGTGTCCACAAAGCCAAGTCTCTGATTAACACCTTTGTAGGGATGGTTTTTCACCTATTACTAAATTAAACTTGCTTCATTGGAAAGGCAGCAAGATGTATCCTCATTTCAATGTCTACTGAAATAATACAGGTTGACACCAGGAAACATTAACGCCACTGCATCCTTGCTGCTTTCTCATGTGGAAGTCTGTTTAATGTGAAAACAAGGTGATATCTAATTAGCACACAGGTAAGGAATTAAGAAAATCTTTATTTAAGGGTGAAGATGTTTCTCACAAAATTGTTGACCCAATGCATCATTGAAATTCAAGCTGGAAAGATGATTTTAATATATCACTTGTACATTTTGTATTGCTCTTCTGGTGACAATGTAGTTTGTTTTTGTCAATTACCATTTTAATAATAGGGTAAAGAAAATGAAGTGGATTTTTGAAAGAAAACAATACTGTCAATATACTATTAAAACAAATTAAAATGGTAAAAGTTATTGTACTTTAAGTAAAAATAAAAGAGACAAAATATCAATCCCAGTTTTGGATTACTTTAATTAACAAAAAAAAATGCATATAGCAGAGGATAGTTTCAATCTGCCTACCTCTGGGTTATGGGCCCAGCATGCTTCCATTGCAGTACTCTGCTGCACATGTAAGTGCAAGAGATCCTGAAGCACTCACTCATCATGGGAAAGTACCAATGTGTTTCTTCGTTGGTTGATGGAAGAAACATCTTACAAAAACTCTCCAGATTATTGACTTTTTAAAGTTTTTCTAGGAAACGTTTTAGATGAATGCTTATTAGCCTTTGTCAGTATGGACTTTCGCAAAGTGTCTCTGTGGCGCAATCAGTTAGTATGTACGGCTATTAACCATAAGGTTGGTGGTTCAATCCCACCCAGGGACCTAATTGACCTTGTTATCAGATTTTGGTGAACTTTAAGTAGACAAGTCAAAATTTCAAACTCCCTGTTATGGTGTAGGGTACCTGGCCTTCTCTGATGTAATCAGAGTTAGATTTGATTCAGTGATTTTATAAAAACAGCTAGGAAGCACAATTTAGCAGTGGGTTGCAGAGAAAAAAAATATGCTGGCAGAAAAATCCAATTGAGTGATTAAACAGCTCTTCATTTTCTGGCTTTATTTTTATGCTAACAAATTTGTTCTCTGAAAAGTGTCCACAAAGCCAAGTCTCTGATTAACACCTTTGTAAGGATGGTTTTTCACCTATTACTAAATTAAACTTTCTTCATTGGAAAGGCAGCAAGATGCATCCTCATTTCAATGGTAAGTCAACCTTCTTGCCCTATGTTCCCTGTCAACGGATGAAGACGCATCATTATCTACCGCAGTCATTTTGGCCCAATAGATATGCAAGAAGTTTAGATTCCCCTTTCTTTGCAGGTAGAGGAAGGAAAAGGAAGAGGTCTGTAGCCTCTTCAAGATCGCAGGACCAGAGATTGTCCTCTGCTTCTGCCAAATCCACTGCATGACACTGGGGCTTTCTTGCAGGAGCCCACACCAGTGGGGGCACGTCTAAAACTCTTCAGTCAGTTCTGGATTCATTCGGACCTGGACTCGTGGGTTTTACAAATAGTGTCCCAAGGGTACAAACTGGGGTTTCAAGACGTTCCCCCTCACCGATTGTTCAAATTGGCCTTATTCAGCAGGGAGAAGGTTTTTATTCAAGCCTCTTCGTGGTCCCGAAGCCGGACGGCTCAGTCAGACCAATCTTAAATCTGAAATCCCTCAATTTCTTCCTAAAGAAATTCAATTTCAAGATGGAATTTCTCAGGGCAGTGATCTCCAGTCCGGAGGACGGAGATTTCATGGTTTTGGTAGACATAAAGGATGCCTACTTACATGTTCCCATTTAGCCACTGCCTCAAGCTACCTAAGGTTTGCAATTCAGGATTGTCATTACCAATTTCAGACATTGCCGTTTGGTCTGTCCACGGCTCCGAGGATTTTCACCAGGGTGATGGCGGAAATTATGGTTCTCCTTCGCAAGCAAGGAGTCACAATTATCCCGTACTTGGATGATCTCCTGATAAAGGCGAGATCCAGGGACCAGTTGGTGCAAAACATTGCACTCTCCCTGACAGTTCTTCAACAACATGGTTGGCTCCTAAACTTGCCAAAATCGCAGTTGGTCCCAATGACGCGGTTGTTGTTTTTGGGAGTCATACTGTTAGGCGCCAGGGTCCGCTTGATGGTCTGCGCGGCCCGGCGCCTAGCAACTAGAGACGCCGTGCACGTACAGCCGCCGGCTCCCTAGCAACGCTAGACGCCGGGCGCGCTGAGCCGCACGGACCCTAGCAACGGGGACGCCACTGGCGGACCGCGTTCCCCGTTGCTAGGCTTTAGGAAATTAAGATATTCACCTGCTCTCTGGCCGTGCAGCAAGGCAGCTGCACGGCATTTATTCTAATCAGCCTTTAGCAGCTGATTGGAGGACTCCTTGTTAAATACACTCCCAGGGCTTCTCACAGACGCCGGTAATAGCTTCCTGCATGCTGCCTTTGTTTGCTGAGAGTCTGTTTCCAGTCCTGCTGTATCCGGTCATTCCAGTCCGCAGAAGTCCGGTATTCGGGAGTTGTCATCTCATCCCAAGAGGTCGTTTGGTTCCCTGGAGTCCTGACTGATCACCGTTTTATATCCAGTGGTGTTCGTGAGTTGCGGCTCTGCCGTGTGTTGCGGCTCAGCCGCTTTACCTTTTATATTTTGTGTTTGGAGCATTTGCGGAGGGTTCCGCTTCCACAAGTCCTCTCTGGTACTTGGCGGTGCCGGGTAGGAGAATTGGACAAGTGGATATTTTGGTTGTCCTTTTTCCTGGCGGTTTCTCCGCACATATTATAGTTTTGAGTTTGCTTAGCCCCTGGCCTGGTTGTTTAGTTAGAGGGCCTCTTGTTATCACCCTGTCTCAGGTTTCCCTTTGTCTCTCATTAAGACCGGGGGGCATCGAAGTTGGGCAGACATAATCCGCCCTTCAAACGCGGCTGCCAAGGGCTCAAGAAACCATAGTCTCGCAGGGGATTTCTGACAACACGGGTGAGACAACAGAGTTAGGGCGCAAGGGGCTATTTTCCTGTCCTGCTCCCTTCCCCAGCATTCCGTTCCAGTGCTCCAGTCCTTGCCATAAGATCTTCTCTGACCAGAGTGCTGGAATCATAACATTATTACCGGCCATACCAAAACTTAAAATTAAACGGGGTTTAATTTTTTCTCATTCAGTTTTGTGAGAGTTTATCGGCCTCATGAATCCAACAGGTTTAGGGCCAAATCCTGGTCAGCTCTTAGTCAGCCAGATTCAAGAACTTACTCAGATGGTTCAGGATCTTTCTCTTCGGGTGAAGTCGCAGGAAGATCTTTTGCGAGCTTCCCCAAGGGTAGTCCATGAACCAAAGATGCATTTGCCTGACCGTTTTTCTGGTGATAGAAAAGAGTTTTTTTAATTTTAAAGAATCCTGTAAACTTTATTTTCGTTTAAGACCGACTTCCTCGGGTACTGAATCTCAGCGGGTCGGGTTTATTATTTCTTTGCTCCAGGGGGATCCTCAGACCTGGGCATTTGGTTTAAGAGCAGAGGATCCGGCATTGTTGTCAATTGACGCTTTTTTTGAGTCTTTAGGGCTCTTGTATGATGACCCTGATAGAGAGGCGTCCGCTGAAAGTCAGTTGCGCGCTCTCAGACAGGGTAGAAATCCTGCAGAGGTTTATTGTACGGAGTTTCGCCGTTGGTCGAACGACTGTGGCTGGAATGACCCAGCCCTGCGCAGTCAGTTTCGCCTCGGCTTATCAGAGTCTATAAAAGACAGTCTCCTTCAGTACCCCGCTCCTGAGACTCTCGATAAACTCATGGAGCTTTCTATTAAGATTGATCGTCGTCTCAGAGAGCGGAGGGCTGAAAAAGGAGCACCTGTAAGGTCAAGTCCGTGTGTATATTCCATTCCTGAAGACGTAGAGGAGACCATGCAGATGGGTCTCTCCCGGCTGTCTCCTGAAGAAAGAGCCAGAAGGCAAAATTCTGGTCTTTGTCTGTACTGTGGGGGTAAGGGACATTTTGCTCGTAATTGTCCGAACAAGTCGGGAAACGCTTTGACCAGGTGAATTGTGAGGGGGTTCACCTAGGTCTGCAGCTTATCTCCTCGAATAACTCCCTTTTAGTCCCACAGTTAAAGTTTCCTTTGGCAGCCTCAGTTCTTTGGTGTCGGCTTTTGTTGACAGTGGAGCTGCAGGAAACTTTATGGATTTAACTTGGGCTAAGGCCTTAGGCATTCCTCAGTTACCTTTGGGTAGGTGTGTCACCATGCATGGCTTAGATGGGAGTCCGCTGTCTAATGGGATTATTTCTCTCCGTACACCCCCTGTACTACTTACAGTAGGAGCTCTACATTCCGAGAAAATCGAGTTCTTTCTTACACATTGCCCAGCAGTTCCAGTTGTTCTGGGTCACCCTTGGCTGGCCTTTCATAATCCCACCATTGATTGGCGGTCGGGGGAGATTTCACATTGGGGTACTTTTTGTGATAAGGAATGTATCACGTTTCCAGTCAGAGTAGCAGCTATCATTCCAGAACTCATTCCGGTGGAATACCAGGAGTTTGCTGATGTTTTCTCCAAAGGCAATGCGGACATTCTGCCTCCCCATCGGCCTTATGATTGTGCTATTGAGTTAATTCCTGGTGCCGCATTGCCAAAGGGAAGATTATATGCATTATCCGGGCCAGAAACTGCGGCTATGAATGATTATGTAAAGGAGAGCCTTGAGAAAGGATTTATTAGACCATCAAAATCTCCTTTAAGTGCAGGCTTCTTCTTTGTGGAGAAAAAGGATGGCTCGCTTAGACCTTGCATTGATTTTAGAGCCCTGAATAAGATCTCAGTTAAAAACACCTATCCTTTGCCGTTGATTTCTGTACTCTTTGATCAGTTACGTTCTGCTGTGATTTTTTTCTAAAATTGACCTTAGAGGAGCGTACAACCTCATCCGAATTAAATCTGGAGATGAGTGGAAAACGGCCTTCAGTACTCAGTCGGGTCACTACGAATACCTGGTGATGCCGTTCGGCCTGTCCAATGCTCCGGCAGTTTTTCAAGACCTCATTAACGATGTGCTCCGTGACTTCCTAGGGAAATTCGTGGTCGTTTACTTAGACGACATCCTGATTTTTTCTAAATCAATGGAACAACATGTTACCCAGGTGCGTCTGGTTCTTCAAAAGTTATGTGAGAATCATTTATATGCCAAGCTGGAGAAGTGTGAGTTTCATGTCACGGAAGTATCTTTTTTAGGGTACATAATTTCCCCTCAGGGATTTTCCATGGAACCAAAGAAACTCCAGGCCATCCTTAGTTGGGCGCAACCCACCAATTTAAAAGCAATTAAGCGTTTTTTAGGGTTTGCGAATTATTATAGGAGGTTCATTCATTCTTTTTCTGACCTGGTTGCTCCCATTGTAGCTCTGACAAAGAAAGGAGCGGATCCTACCAACTGGTCGCGTGAAGCTGAGTTGTCCTTCCGGGCCTTGAAACAAGCCTTTGTCTCGGCTCCAGTCCTCAGACATCCTAATCCGGAATTGCCCTTTGTGGTGGAGGTTGATGCCTCGGAGGTTGGAGTGGGGGCTATCCTTTCTCAAAAGGATCCGGAGTCTCTGGAGTTACATCCTTGTGCCTTTATGTCCAGGAAATTCTCCTCCGCTGAATCCAACTATGACGTTGGTAATCGGGAGTTACTGGCGGTAAAATGGGCTTTCGAGGAGTGGAGGCATTGGCTGGAGGGAGCAAAACATACTATTACGGTATTGACTGACCATAAGAACCTGCAATAGATTGAATCAGCTAAGCGGCTTAATGCCCGGCAGGCACGTTGGGCATTATTTTTTACGCGTTTCAAATTTATAATCACTTTCAGGCCTGGTTCCAAGAATACTAAGGCTGATGCCCTGTCACATAGCTTTCTTCCGGTTCACAATAACAATCCTGTTACCCCCATACTTCCATCTTCGGTCATCTGGGCGGGCCTCACACAAGATTTATTTACCCAGTTAAAACAGCTTCAACACCAAGCTCCTAGAATTACTCCTGCTGGTCGTCTTTACGTCCCTGAGTTTTTGAGAGTTACTGTTTTAACGGAATTCCATGATAACAAAGTTTCAGGGCATCCAGGAGTCTCTAAGACATTGGAGTTAGTCTCTCGCTCAGTATGGTGGCCTGGTCTTTCTAAAGACGTCAAGGAATTTGTTTATTCATGTCAGGTTTGTGCACAGCATAAGGTTCCCCGTTCCTTGCCCATCGGGCAACTTATGCCCTTAAATGTTCCTCTCAGGCCGTGGTCTCATATTTCCATGGATTTTGTGGTTGACCTTCCCCTTTCAGCCGGATTCCGAGTCATATGGGTGGTAGTGGACCGTTTTAGTAAAATGGCTCATTTTATTGCTCTTCCCCGATTGCCTTCTGCCCAAGGGTTGGCAGTTTTGTTTCTCCGCCATGTATTCAGGCTTCATGGGTTGCCTACTGATATTGTTTCTGATCGGGGTCCACAATTCATCGCACAATTCTGGAAATGTTTTTGTGCCTCATTGAAGATGAAATTGTCGTTAACATCCGGTTACCACCCACAATCCAACGGGCAAACCGAACGAGTTAACCAAT